>NC_136342.1:2982953-3077818 GCF_964198595.1 Lampetra fluviatilis | reverse complement strand
AAATGTAAATCAGCAAACTTCATTTGAAGCTTTCGCGACTGCAGGAATTACTCTTTGGTTCCTTGGGTAAAGTCGCGTAGAAAGAAAACAAGTATAACCCGTAAAAACTAAGTTTTTCACTATAAATCATTTATATGCGTGGCGGCTAGAGTCCTCTCGTCCTCTGGCTTGAGATGGCTGCCACCTATGGGTCAGATGATTGTCTGCCACCATTAAGCAATTGGTAATTAAATATAATTTTTTGTCCTTAAAAGCGTAAAATTTTGGAGAACATTTTTCACGAAAATTAATTGTCACGCACAACGAGTCTGTGTGCAAAATGTCAGCTCGATTGGATCACGGGAAGTGGGTTAAAAAACGACCGAACGATTTGCACGGTCGTAACGCAAGCAAGCAATCGTCATCAGGGAGAACTACATTTGAGAGAGAGAAAACACAGACACGGAGACACACAAGCAGAGAGAGACACACACAGAGACACACACAGAGAGACACACACAGAGACACACAGAGAGAGAGACACACGCAGAGAGAGACAACACAGAGAGAGACACACACAACACAGAGACACACAGACAGAGACACAAGCAGAGAGAGACAACACAGAGAGAGACACACACAGAGACACACAGAGACACACAGACAGACACACAAGCAGAGAGAGACAACACAGAGACACACAGAGAGAGACACAAGTAGAGAGATACACAGAGACACACAGAGAGAGACACACAACGCAGAGACACAGAGAGAGACACACGCAGAGACAACACAGAGACACAGAGAGAGAGAGAGACACAACGCAGAGACACACAGAGAGACACACGCAGAGACAACACAGAGACACACAGAGAGAGAGACACAACGCAGAGATACAGAGAGAGACACACACAAACAGAGACACACAGAGAGACACAAGCTGAGAGAGAGACAACAGACAGAGAGAGAGACACAGTGCAGAGACACAGAGAGAGAGACACAACACAGACACACAGACAGACACACAAGCAGAGAGAGACAACACAAAGACACAGAGAGAGATACAAGCAGAGAGACACACAGAGACACACAGAGAGACACAACGCAGAGACACACAGAGAGACACAGAGAGAGACACACGCAGGGACAACACAGAGACACAGAGAGAGAGAGAGACACAATACAGACACACAGACAGACACACAAGCAGAGAGAGACAACACAGAGACACAGAGAGAGAGACAAACACAACACAGACACACAGAGATAACACACAGAGAGACACACAAGCAGAGAGAGAGACACACAACACAGAGACACACAGAGAGAGACACAAGCAGAGAGAGACAACACAGAGACACACAACATAGACACACTATAGCAGCAAGGGGCCGTCCATAAATGACGTCACGCGATTTTGGACGGTTTTTGACCCCCTCCCCTCGTCACACGGCGTCACAAAAAGTCAGACCCCCCCTCAAATATGACGGCACAAAGCTCTGCCCCCCCCCCCAAAACCATATTTCCATTTTGAAAATAAAACACGCTTCAAATCGCTTTAAACTATTGTCATTGTGCGTATTTAATGTGGCGCTGCACTCTGATGTTGTAGGAGTGTTGTTATAACATTTAGTGTTGTTATAACAATTCTATATTTATTTAAAGTTGCGCATTTTTACGTGACGTCACATTTCTCAAACCCCCCCCCCCCTCGTCACACATTGTCACAAATGTCTGACCCCCCCCCCCCCCTAGGTGCGTGACATCATTTATGGACGGCCCCTATTATCATAATTTTATACTGGCAAAGGAGGTCTCATGATGGACCTCAAATTGTATTTGTTGCACATTGACGCGTGTTGGCCGGCAGAGGGCAGTGCACGGAAACCCACTGGAATATTGTGCCCAGCGTGGTGAAGTATGGGGCCGTCCATAAATGACGTCACGCACCTAGGGGGTTGGGGGGGGTCAGACATTTGTGACGATGTGTGACGAGGGGGGGGTTGAGAAATGCGCAACTTTAAATAAATATAGACAACACGTTCTACTTAATTAAATAGACTTTTAAAACACATTCCTGCGGAGGGAGCTGGTAGGAACGTTGGGTTGCTCGGTCAATGGCCTGCAGGGTCAACGGCGGCGTGGTGTATTCCGCAAATATGGCCGACTGTGAGGGCGGGCACAAGCCGGCGTGAGTAGATTCAACGTTGAGTTTTATAAGGGCACCACGAGGTGACCAGCCCCTCCCCACCCAGCCCCACCCCTCTCACCCCCCACCCCTCCCCACCCTCCCCAACCTCCCTACCCAGCCCCTCCCCTCCCTCCCCACCCAGCCCCTCCCCTCCCTCCCCACCCAGCCCCTCCCCTCCCTCCCCTCCCCACCCAGCCCCACCCTCCCCACCCAGCCCCTCCCCACCCAGCCCCTCCCCACCCTCCCCACCCAGCCCCTTCCTGCACGACGGACGGACACAATAATCCCCTGTGGGCTGGTGTAACCAGGAGGTTCCTACAGGTATAAATGTTTTCTCTTACAACATCAGAGTGCAGCGCCACATTAAATACGCACTACAATGACAATAGTTTAAAGCGATTTTAAGCATATTTTTTTTTGGGGGGGGGGGGGGCAGAGCTTTGTGACGTCATATTCGAGGGGGGGTCTGACTTTTTGTGACGCCGTGTGACGAGTGGGGGGGGTCAAAAATCGTCCAAAATCGCGTGACGTCATTTATCGACGGCCCCTATGGTTAGTACCCCCCCCACACCCCACCTCCTCCCCCCACCCATGATCTCTGTGATAAAGCGCTTTACAGCTCATCGGATTTCTCCAGTGTAGGCAGACATTCAGATTCTGAGCTGTCAAGGGGAGGACCCACATTGTTCAGCGGCCGAGTGTCTACTGGTGACGTAATCACTAGCTGCCTACCGATGACGTCACCAGGCACCCGTGCTCCTCGAGAGGGGGAGATGACGTTCACGTCATTCCCGTGGCCCTCGAGAGGGGGGGATGACGTCACCACGTCATTCCCGTGCCCCTCGAGAGGGAGGGATGACGTCACCACGTCATTCCCGTGCCCCTCGAGAGGGAGGGATGACGTCACCACGTCATTCCCGTGCCCTCGTGAGGGGATGACGTCACTACGTCATTCCCGTGCCCTCGAGAGGGGATGACGTCACTACGTCATTCCCGTGCCCCTTGAGAAGGGAAGGGGTGACGTCACTTCACCCGCCGCAGTCATTGCCCGCACGTGGCGCTGTGCGTGATGACGTCACCCCGCAACAGGCTCTCGAACTTGGCCGTGCGTGATGACGTGTCCGCGCAACCGGCTCTCGAACTTGGCCGTGCGTGACGTGCGTCGCCAACAAAATGAGTGGCGGCGCACTATGACGTCACGAAATACAGCGGCGACCGTGCGTGATGACGTCACTCGCAACGGCACTTGGACTTGGCCTCAGTTGGTGACGTCGTTTCACGGCTCCGCGCCCTGCCGTGTGCGATGACGTCATCCCCGCTGTTAGCACATGCACCATGACGTCATCTGCCATGACTGCGCGGAGAGCCCCAGCGAAAGTCCTTTCTCGAGTGATGACGTCATCCCCCAAACGACCCTCGGACTTGGGCTTGCTTCGTGACGTCATCACGCATGTGCTGACATTGGGCAATGATGTCATAACTGTAGACAGCGCGCCCCCCGGCGAAAGTCAATTCTTGAGCGGTACGTCATCCCGCTAACGGCCCTCGAGCGTCTCCGCACGTGCGTGATGACGTCATTCCCCCTCCCGTCCTCAAAACACGTACGTCTCCGCACGTGCGTGATGACGTCACCACTCCCTCCCGTCGCCAAAACGCGTACGTCTCCGCACGTACGTGATGACGTCACCCCCTCCCGTGGTCAAAACGCGTACGTCTCCGTAGGTGCGTGATGACGTCACCCCCCTCCCGTGGTCAAAACGCGTACGTCTCCGTACGTGCGTGATGACGTCACCCCTCCTCCCGTCGCCAAAACGCGTACGTCTCCCTACGTGCGTGATGACGTCACCCCCCTCCCGTTGTCAAAACGCGTACGTCTCCGTACGTGCGTGATGACGTCACCCCTCCTCCCGTCGCCAAAACGCGTACGTCTCCCTACGTGCGTGATGACGTCACCCCCCTCCCGTTGTCAAAACGCGCACGTCTCCGTACGTGCGTGATGACGTCACCCCCCCTCCCGTCGTCAAAACGCGCACGTCTCCGTACGTGCGTGATGACGTCACCTCTCCCCCCGTCGTCAAAACGCGTACGTCTCCCTACGTGCGTGATGACGTCACCCCCTCCCGTTGTCAAAACGCGTACGTCTCCGTACGTGCGTGATGACGTCACCCCCCCTCCCGTGGTCAAAACACGTACGTCGCCACACGCGCGCGCGTGCGTGTGCGTGCGTGATGACGTCACGACGCCGAGCTTCGGACCAATGGGAAGCGGCGAGGGGAGGTTCGCGCCCTTTAAATAGCGGGCGGCGCGACTCGCGCGAGGTGGCCGCTCTCTTGAGTTCGCGGGCGCGGGGACGACACCTGAGGCGATATCTAAGGCGATATCTGAGACGATATCTGAGACGATATCTGAGGCGATATCTGAGGCGATATCTGAGACGATATCTGAGGCGATATCTGAGGCGATGTTGTCCTTCGTCGTAATTAAAAAGAACCAAACCGATGCATTCGCCTCCCGTCGCCTGGGCGAGTCGGACGCGTAGGCGATCGCATGGCCGGAGTGGGGAAGCTGTTTTCGCGGCGCAAGAAGGGGGCGAGCACCGACGATGCCGCCTCGGCCGCTGTCTCGATCGCCGTCTCGGTGAGTTGCAGGCGACTTTTTTTCTCGTCAACCCACAAAAAAGTTGCGCGTGTCGCCTCAGCCTCGGTCTAAATCGCCGTCTCGGTGAGTTGCAGGCGACTTTTTTTAGTTGACCGCAAAAAAGTTGCGGGTGTCACCTCAGCCGCTGTTTCGATCACCGTCTCGGTGAGTTGCAGGCGACTTTTTTTAGTTGACCGCAAAAAAGTTGCCGGTGTCGCCTCAGCCGCAGTCTCGATCGCCGTCTCGGTGAGTTGCAGGCGACTTTTTTTAGTTGACCGCAAAAAATTTGCGGATGTCACCTCAGCCGCTGTTTAAATCGCCGCCTCGGTGAGTTGAAAGCGACTTTTTTTAGTTGACCGCAAAAAAGTTGCGGATGTCACCTCAGCCGCTGTTTCAATCGCCGTCTCGGTGAGTTGCAGGCGACTTTTTTTAGTTGAAACCGCAAAAAAGTTGCGGATGTCACCTCAGCCGCTGTTTAAATCGCCGCCTCGGTGAGTTGAAAGCGACTTTTTTTAGTTGACCGCAAAAAAGTTGCGGGTGTCACCTCAGCCGCTGTTTCAATCGCCGTCTCGGTGAGTTGCAGGCGACTTTTTTTAGTTGAAACCGCAAAAAAGTTGCGGGTGTCACCTCAGCCGCTGTTTCAATCGCCGTCTCGGTGAGTTGCAGGCGACTTTTTTTAGTTGAACCGCAAAAAAGTTGCGGGTGTCACCTCAGCCGCTGTTTCAATCGCCGTCTCGGTGAGTTGCAGGCGACTTTTTTTAGTTGAACCGCAAAAAAATTTCGGGTGTCACCTCAGCCGTGGTTTCAATCGCCGTCTCGGTGAGTTGCAGGCGACTTTTTTTTTTCGTCAACCCACAAAAAATTGCGGATGTCACCTCAGCCGCTGTTTCGATCGCTGTCTCGGTGAGTTGCAGGCGACTTTTTTTAGTTGAAACCGCAAAAAAGTTGCGGGTGTCACCTCAGCCGCTGTTTCAATCGCCGTCTCGGTGAGTTGCAGGCGACTTTTTTTAGTTGACCGCAAAAAAGTTGCGGGTGTCACCTCAGCCGCTGTTTCAATCGCCGTCTCGGTGAGTTGCAGGCGACTTTTTTTAGTTGACCGCAAAAAAGTTGCGGATGTCACCTCAGCCGCTGTCTCGATCACCGTCTCGGTGAGTTGCAGGCGACTTTTTTTAGTTGAAACCGCAAAAAAGTTGCGGGTGTCACCTCAGCCGCTGTTTCAATCGCCGTCTCGGTGAGTTGCAGGCGACTTTTTTTAGTTGACCGCAAAAAATTTCGGGTGTCACCTCAGCCGTGGTTTCAATCGCCGTCTCGGTGAGTTGCAGGCGACTTTTTTTAGTTGAACCGCAAAAAAGTTGCGGGTGTCACCTCAGCCGCTGTTTCAATCGCCGTCTCGGTGAGTTGCAGGCGACTTTTTTTAGTTGACCGCAAAAAAGTTGCGGTGCCAAACTCTCCTTCATTCAAAGCTCATTTCTCCTCCTTCCCTCCTCGTAGCCCGTGTCAACACATACGAGGTTTTTATTTTTACCCTTCCCCTCGTATTCTTGTGCAGGGGGACATTTAAGTTGTCACGTCCGTACGGAGTACAGTCGTTTCAATAGGGCAACTAAGTAAGAAGAAGTTGTCTATTTCGTTGTGTTTCTCCCTTGCGATGGGACTTTGTGGGAGACACTGGGTAGGGAGACACTGGGTGGTGAGACACTGGTGGTGAGACACTGGGTGGTGAGACACTGGGTAGTGAGACACTGGGTAGTGAGACACTGGGTGGTGAGACACTGGGTAGTGAGACACTGGGTAGTGAGACACTGGGTGGTGAGACACTGGTGGTGAGACACTGGGTGGTGAGACACTGGTGGTGAGACACTGGGTAGTGAGACACTGGTGGTGAGACACTGGGTAGGGAGACACTGGGTGGTGAGACACGGGTGGTGAGACACTGGGTGGTGAGACACTGGGTAGTGAGACACTGGTGGTGAGACACTGGGTAGTGAGACACTGGGTGGTGAGACACTGGTAGTGAGATACTGGGTGGTGAGACACTGTGTGGTGAGACACTGGTGGTGAGACACTGGGTGGTGAGACACTGGGTAGTGAGACACTGGGTAGTGAGACACTGGGTGGTGAGACACTGGGTAGTGAGACACTGGGTGGTGAGACACTGGGTGGTGAGACACTGCTAGTGAGACACTGGTGGTGAGACACTGGGTAGTGAGACACTGGGTAGTGAGACACTGGGTGGTGAGACACTGGTGGTGAGACACTGGTGGTGAGACACTGGGTAGTGAGACACTGGGTAGTGAGACACTGGGTGATGAGACACTGGTAGTGAGATACTGGGTGGTGAGACACTGTGTGGTGAGACACTGGTGGTGAGACACTGGGTGGTGAGACACTGGGTAGTGAGACACTGGGTAGTGAGACACTGGGTGGTGAGACACTGGGTAGTGAGACACTGGGTAGTGAGACACTGGGTGGTGAGACACTGCTAGTGAGACACTGGTGGTGAGACACTGGGTAGTGAGACACTGGGTAGTGAGACACTGGGTAGTGAGACACTGGGTGGTGAGACACTGGTGGTGAGACACTGGGTGGTGAGACACTGGGTGGTGAGACACTGGGTGGTGAGACACTGGGTAGTGAGACACTGGGTACTGACACACTGGTACAGCGACACTGGTACAGAGACACTGGTAGTGAGACACTGGGTGGTGAGACACTGGGTGGAGAGACACTGGGTAGTGAGACACTGGTGGTGAGACACTGGTGGTGAGACACTGCTAGTGAGACACTGGGTAGTGAGACACTGGATTGTGATACACTGGGTAGTGAGACACTGGGTAGTGAGACACTGGGTGGTGAGACACTGGGTGGTGAGACACTAGGTAGTGAGACACTGGGTAGTGAGACACTGGTGGTGAGACACTGGGTAGTGAGACACTGGGTGGTGAGACACTGGTAGTGAGATACTGGGTTGTGAGACACTGGGTGGTGAGACACTGGTGGTGAGACACTGGGTGGTGAGACACTGGGTAGTGAGACACTGGGTAGTGAGACACTGGGTGGTGAGACACTGGGTAGTGAGACACTGGGTGGTGAGACACTGGGTGGTGAGAATCTGGGTGGTGAGACACTGCTAGTGAGACACTGGTGGTGAGACACTGGGTAGTGAGACACTGGGTGGTGAGACACTGGTGGTGAGACACTGGGTGGTGAGACACTGGGTAGTGAGACACTGGGTAGTGAGACACTGGGTGGTGAGACACTGGTAGTGAGATACTGGGTGGTGAGACACTGTGTGGTGAGACACTGGTGGTGAGACACTGGGTGGTGAGACACTGGGTAGTGAGACACTGGGTAGTGAGACACTGGGTAGTGAGACACTGGGTAGTGAGACACTGGGTGGTGAGACACTGGGTGGTGAGACACTGGGTGGTGAGACACTGCTAGTGAGACACTGGTGGTGAGACACTGGGTAGTGAGACACTGGGTAGTGAGACACTGGGTGGTGAGACACTGGGTGGTGAGACACTAGGTAGTGAGACACTGGGTAGTGAGACACTGGTGGTGAGACACTGGGTAGTGAGACACTGGGTACTGACACACTGGTACAGCGACACTGGTACAGAGACACTGGTAGTGAGACACTGGGTGGTGAGACACTGGGTGGAGAGACACTGGGTAGTGAGACACTGGTGGTGAGACACTGGTGGTGAGACACTGCTAGTGAGACACTGGGTAGTGAGACACTGGATTGTGATACACTGGGTAGTGAGACTGGGTAGTGAGACACTGGGTGGTGAGACACTGGGTGGTGAGACACTAGGTAGTGAGACACTGGGTAGTGAGACACTGGGTGGTGAGACTCTGGTAGTGAGATACTGGGTTGTGAGACACTGGGTGGTGAGACACTGGTGGTGAGACACTGGGTGGTGAGACACTGGGTAGTGAGACACTGGGTAGTGAGACACTGGGTGGTGAGACACTGGGTAGTGAGACACTGGGTGGTGAGACACTGGGTAGTGAGACACTGCTAGTGAGACACTGGTGGTGAGACACTGGGTAGTGAGACACTGGGTGGTGAGACACTGGTGGTGAGACACTGGGTGGTGAGACACTGGGTGGTGAGACACTGGTGGTGAGACACTGGGTAGTGAGACACTGGGTACTGACACACTGGTACAGCGACACTGGTACAGAGACACTGGTAGTGAGACACTGGGTGGTGAGACACTGGGTGGAGAGACACTGGGTAGTGAGACACTGGTGGTGAGACACTGGTGGTGAGACACTGGTGGTGAGACACTGGTGGTGAGACACTGGGTAGTGAGACACTGGATTGTGAGACACTGGGTAGTGAGACACTGGGTGGTGAGACACTGGTGGTGAGACACTGGTGGTGAGACACTGGGTAGTGAGACACTGGGTGGTGAGACACCGGGTAGTGAGACACTAGGTAGTGAGACACTGGGTTGTGATACACTGGGTAGTGAGACACTGGGTTGTGAGACACTGGGTGGTGAGACACTGGTAGTGAGACACTGGGTAGTGAGACACTGGGTAGTGAGACACTGGTACAGAGACACTGGGTGGTGAGACACTGGTGGTGAGACACTGGGTAGTGAGACACTGGGTAGTGAGACACTGGGTAGCGAGACACTGGTGGTGAGACACTGGGTAGTGAGACACTGGTGGTGAGACACTGGGTAATGAGACACTGCTAGTGAGACACTGGGTAGTGAGACACTGGGTGGTGAGACACTGGGTAGTGAGACACTGGGTAGTGAGACACTGGGTAGTGAATACCTGTCAACCAATACGGCTTTACCCCGTATTCTTGTACAGGGAAATTGAAGTTTTCAGGTCCGTACGGGAGTACAGCCGTTTCAACACGGGCCCAAAAAGATTACAATCGTCTATTTGTTTGTGTTTCTCCCTTGCGATGGTGACTTCTTTGTAAGATGAACGTTGAGATTTATAAGCTGCACGCACGGTGGCAGGGGCGGTTTCTTCATTAGGGCGATTGGGCGACGCACCACCAATGTCATTCAACCACAGAGTCACGCTAGCCGTCACTGTGCCTCTGGATATAGTCCAATCAGCGTCATGCTACGTTCTGTGGAGTACCGCCTCTTTTTGGGCGATTTCCCTCCGGCTGAGAATCGCCCCGAGTGGTCCCATAGACTTACATTCAAAGATGTTTTTTTTCGAACGGGGGGGCGCTGCAATGCATTCTCTATGGCTTCCGGGAGGGCTCGCACTAACGTGCTTACGTCATCATACGTAAGCACGTTTCATCCAACAAAATTATTTGTCGCCACCTAGTGGAATCTTTAATAAAAGAAACATGAGTGGATTGTATTAATAGTGAGTATAAAAACAAACAAGATGTATTGTAAGAGTCACTTTATTTTTCATTAATATTTAAGAAGTGAAGTTGCCTTTACATGCTTAAGCTGTTAATTTATCCTTTGCATGGGTGGACCTTATCCTTATCAATCATCCAGACATTTGCCCCCCCTGAGAGATTTTGCGGGAGCCGCCACTGCACGGTGGTGACCAATGAGGTCTGAATCGGGCCCTAATAATTTGGGGCACTGATAACGGGTTGACAGCTTTGTTCTATCGATCCTCCTGCCGTTGACCAGCGTGGCGAAGTACGGTCGAACTGCATTTGAGCCAAATTATTTTGGAGAGGCCGCTGGATTTCTCTCTCCCCGTTCGTCAACCCCCGAGCTTGTCTAACCGCCTCGCGTTAAGCTTTTTAACGAACGGACCTTTTTCACTCGATGTCCAGTATGATTTGAGGCTGAGTCGACCTAGGAGATGCCCAGGACCACCGGTTCAGATGGTCGTCACCGGTGTTGGCCGTGAGCGGGAATCGAACCCGGGTCGCCGGGTTCGTAGCGCAGCGTAGCGCAGCGTAGCGCTAACCACTACGCTACCACTCCCCACAGCTCCCCACCCCCCCACAGCCCCCCCCCCCCACAACCCCCCCCCCACGGCCCCCCCCCACAGCCCCCCCCCCACAGTCCCCCCCCCACAGCCCCCCCCCCCACTCAATCCATCCAGCAGTGAATCGATGGACGGAGTTGCGAATGTAAAAGCAATTAAAATCAAAGGCTCAGCCATTCAAGTGTTCGTTCAGTTAGTCTTCTACGCTGGATCAGCCAGTACGGTTGCTGGAGATGTTAACGACCTCGCCTGGTGTACAGGAGGTCGTGGGTTCGATCCCGACCCTGACGACGCCTGCTGTGTGTTTGGAGTTTGCGTGTGGCGAGATGTTAACGACCTCGCCTGGTGTACAGGAGGTCGTGGGTTCGATCCCGACCCCGACGCCTGCTGTGTGTTTGGAGTTTGCGTGTGGCGAGATGTTAACTACCTCGCCTGGTGTACAGGAGGTCGTGGGTTCGACCCCGACCCCGACGCCTGCTGTGTGTTTGGAGTTTGCATGTGACGAGATGTTAACTACCTCGCCTGGTGTACAGGAGGTCGTGGGTTCGATCCCGACCCCGACGCCTGCTGTGTGTTTGGAGTTTGCGTGTGGCGAGATGTTAACTACCTCGCCTGGTGTACAGGAGGTCGTGGGTTCGACCCCGACCCCGACGCCTGCTGTGTGTTTGGAGTTTGCATGTGACGAGATGTTAACTACCTCGCCTGGTATACAGGAGGTCGTGGGTTCGATCCCGACCCCGACGCCTGCTGTGTGTTTGGAGTTTGCGTGTGGCGAGATGTTAACTACCTCGCCTGGTGTACAGGAGGTCGTGGGTTCGATCCCGACCCCGACGCCTGCTGTGTGTTTGGAGTTTGCGTGTGGCGAGATGTTAACTACCTCGCCTGGTATACAGGAGATCAGGGATTAGATCCTGAACCTGACACCTGCTGTATATTTGGAGTTTGCATGTGACGAGATGTTAACTACCTCTACTGGTATACAGGAGGTCGTGGGTTCAATCTCGACCCTGACGCCTGCTGTATATTTGGAGTTGGCATGTGGCGAGATGTTAACTACCTCGCCTAGTATACAGGAGGTCGTGGGTTCAATCTCGACCCTGACGCCTGCTGCTGTATATTTGGAGGTTGGCATGTGGCGAGATGTTAACTACCTCGCCTGCTATGCCGGAGGACGTGGGTTCGATCCTGACCCTAACGCCTGCTGTATATTTAGAGTTGGCATGTGGTGAGATGTTAACTACCTTGCCTGGTATACAGGAGGTCGTGGGTTCAATCCCGACCCTGACGCTTGCTGTGTGTTTGGAGTTTGCGTGTGGCGAGATGTGAACCACCTCGCCTGGTATACAGGAGGTCGTGGGTTCGATCCCGACCCTGACACCTGTTGTATATTTAGAGTTGGCATGTGGCGAGATCTTAACCACCTCGCCACATTTTGGAATCAACATCACGCCTTTCGAGAATTTGCCCTACCGCTGTAAATTTCCACGCGACGACGATGATGATGATGAGCCACTTCGTTGAGCCATCATTTCTGATTGCCAGGTGCCCTTCTGAAAAAGAGCTACTACATATCTCAGCGCGTCCTTACCTGGTAAAATCAAAGAAAGTTTTATAGTTTCGTTGAAGTATGTCTCGGTGGGGCGCTGGTGCGGCGAATTGCCCACTGTGGTGAACCAGCTGCCTTGCCGCGTCTTGAGATCGCATTCGCTCTGTGCGTGTCTGTGTGTAACGTGGGGGGGTGGGGGTCAGGGTAGGGCTCTCGTAGAGTTGATCCGATATGAGCGGAACTTGAGTGGAATGTGGATTTGCTGGTGGAGAACTAGACCCATTGACTCAAAGCGTTAATCGCGTTAGCTCTCTGTGTATGAAAAATATGAATAGGCGTTTACCCTGGATGTCAATAAAACAGGTGGTGTTAAGATGTTCGAATACCAAATAAGATACCTTTTGCAAGGAATCAGGTACTGCATTAACCACACACAGGACTTGTGGCAAAACATTGCAAACAAACATGGCTCCGATGATAATGTTGTATGCCTTGTCTTTGAAACTGATTGGCCTTGTTGATGGCCTTATCTCACCACCAATGTTAGACCAGAGAACACCGCTTCATCGGCCAATGGTACAGCTCAATGTGTCGGGGGTTCTGGGTAAAGTCTCGTAGAGTTGATTCGATATTAGTGGAACTTGAGCGGAGCGGAAAGTTAATTTTGCTGGTGGGGATTCAGGCCCGCAGAAAACCAGACCCATTGACCCACAGCATTAATGCGTTGACTCTCTGTGTGCCTGTGTGTAACTAAATTATATATATATTTTATTTAATCAGGTAAGGCCCACCGAGTTATATAGCTATTTTTAAATCCTTTATATTAAGTTCACTTGCTTGCTTGCGCGCTTACGACCGTGCAAATCTTTCGGTCGTTTTTTTACCCACTTCCCGTGATCCAATCGAGCTGACATTTTGCACACAGACTCGTTGTGCGTGACAATTAATTTTCGTGAAAAAACATTTCCTAAATTTTACACTTTTTAGGAAAAAAAAATTATATGTAATTACCAATTGCTTAATGGTGGCAAGCAATCATCTGACCCATAGGTGGCAGCCATCTCAAGCCAGAGGACGAGAGGACTCTAGCCGCCACGCATATAAAGGATTTATAGTGAAAAACTTTGTTTTTACGGGTTAATTTTTTCAGAAGTGACTTGGCCACAAATGATAGCAGCTCAACGAGGTGGCTTATATGGAAATTTATAGCAGCCAAATACTCTGAATGCATGGATAGTCTACTTGTGGAGGGAAAAACCAGAGGATCTGGACAAAAACCCATGCCACTTACCGGGAGAGAGAAATGCAAACTTAAAATATACATCGGGCATCAGGATCGGCATCGAACCCACGACCTCCTTCATACCAGGTGAGGAAGTTAACATTTCGCCACCACGGCACCCCAAGCTATGGACAACATAGTAAACTCATCGAGATGCATAGAGACCCATGGAGATAGAGATGTACATAGACCCATAGAGTGACTTACTCTCCACGACAACGCTCTATGGGTCTCTGAGTATGGGTCTCTGTGGGTCTCTATGAGTATGGGTCTCTTTGGATTCGTCATCCTAAGTGGAAAAACGACACTGGTTCTCTCTCTCTCTGATGAGGCCCTCGCGTTGTGGCCAGCAGCAGACCTGGACATTCTAGACTTGAAGCTTTCGTGACTGCAAGGATTCATACGCTTAGTTTTTTCGGTAAAGTCACGTAGGTAAAAAATGAAATAAATTTTTTTTTAAATTAATTTTAATTTCATTTTTTACCTACGTGACTTTACCGAAAAAACTTAGAGTATAAGACCTGAACATTGCCATCTTGACCGTCAAACGGCAGGAACAGTTTTTTTTTTAAGTTTCATTTATTTAGGTATATAACCCTGTGAGCCATGTGGCTCTTGACTCGGGTGCAACCGCAACAAACAAAAACATGAACAAGAAACATCTCAAAGTGACTACACGCAACAGAAAAATCCAGGCAAAAACAGCAAAGTCTTCCAGAAAAAAACACCCGTCCGGCAGTAGGATTGACACGCACACGTTCTGCGCATGTAAAATGTTACACGCGTACATCCTGGCCATGTTGCTAACTCGCACGTCAAACATTAACAGCCGCGAGGTTACGCAAAAAAATAATACATTACGCGGTTTTGTCACGCCCAACTCGTGAGAAGGGGGAGCTCGTCCGTGACTTTAAACCCTTTTTTTTTACATTTTTACTTCGGATGAAAGAGCGTATTCATTAGCTCAGTCCGTGTGTCTGTAACGGGGGAAATGCAGGGTAACCCTCGTAAGACTTGATCCGAAGAGTGTAACATTCGTGTAAAGTTGTTGTGCTGGTGGGGAGGTTGATCATTGACACCATTGGGCGCCACGGTGGCTAGGAGATGTTAACTCCCTCGCCTTGTATACAGAAGGTCGTGGGTTCCACCCTGATGCCTATTGTATGTTTGGAGTTTGCATGTGGCTAGGAGATGTTAACTACCTCGCCTGGTATACCGGAGGTCGTGAGTTCGGTCTCTACCCTGAAAACGCCTGCTGTATGTTTGGAGTTTGCATGTGGCTAGGAGATGTTAACTACCTCGCCTTGTATACAGAAGGTCGTGGGTTCGGTCTCGACCCTGAAAATGCCTGCTGTATGGTTGAAATTTGCATGTGGCTAGGAGATGTTAACTACCTCGTCTGGTATACCGGAGGTCGTGAGTTCGGTCTCTACCCTGAAAACGCCTGCTGTATGTTTGGAGTTTGCATGTGGCTAGGAGATGTTAACTACCTCGCCTGGTATACAGGAGGTCGTGGGTTCAATCCCGACCCTGACGCCGCCTGCTGTATATTTGGAGTTTGCGTGTCTCTTTCTCTCTCTTCGTGGTCACGTGGATTTTTCTCCGTGTCCTCCTCAATCCTTGTAGCGCGCCAAGCCCATAGAAATCATTCCATTTCTCGTCGCCGTTTTGTAAGCTTATGTCCAAGCGTTCTGTACGTAAATTCAACAATTGCAATTGAATTGGGCCACGTGTCGTTGCTCCTCATGACGTCGCCTCCGTCGCATTACGGATCTCGAATCGAATAACAGGCCGGTCCATTCATAGATTTTGCTCTCTGCCGAACAGCTGATTGCATACCGAACGGCCGCTTGGATACCGAACAGCTGATTGGATACCGCGGAAAAAATGGCTCTCCCCCCCTCCCCCCCCCGTATGTTGGAGGGAATAAAACTCCACGCGTTCGCACGCGGCCTTTTAAAAGTAAAATAAATATATTTTACGATAAGGCGACATTTCGGGCAAGTGGCCCCTTCTGCATGGTGGCACAGTTGTGGTTAGTTCCTCAGAATTTAAACGTTTTGATTGGCAGCGGTCGTAGAGGTTGTGAAATGGCCACGGTTACTTTCGCTGTAGATCGGAGGTCGCAAACGGGTTTTGATTCCGTACCCGGCCGCACCAGTGTCGCAAACGGGTACCCGTACCCTACCCAATACCCGGCTACCCGTACCCCACTGAGGGTATGGGTACGGGTACCCGATTGCGACCTCTGGGATGAAGCCATGTTGCAGGCGTGGGTGGGTTGATTCTAGGAACTTGAATTGTGAGAAGAGACAAGACGTTGGGAAATGAGTGACAAACGGTTACTCACCAGTGACTCACGGCCTACCCGTACCCGTACCCGGCCACACCAGGGTCGCAAACGGGTACCCGTACCCGGCCGGGTACGGGTAGCCGGGTATCGGGTAGGGTACGGGTATCGGGTACCCGGTTGCGACCTCTGCTGTAGATTTATCCATTATTTCATACCTGTCAACCCCTTATTGCAGTCCAACTCGGACCTTATTGGTCACCCCCGTGCCCCTTATACACCTCAACGTGTATCCTACAAAGTCACCATCACAAGGGAGACACAAACAAACAAGACAAAACAATGTTTTTTGCCCGTATTGAAACGTGGACCTGATAACTCAATTTCCCTGTACAAGAATACGGGGTAAACCGTATGAGATAACAGGTATGTTATTTTTGTTAAGGAGGGGGGGGGGGTGTATCTATAAAGAGATCACCCTTGTACTTTCGAGGCGACAGCGGCAAGCACGTGTGCGATGGTTGGAATCCTCTCGCGAGCACGGTTTTTGTTCCTTATTTTATCATCTACCGAGAGTCGTGAGCTCATGTTTTTGGTTTTGCACGCACGCGGACAAAGATCCGCCCCCCCCACACAGCCTAGAACAGGCTGTGTGTGGGTCAAGTGCTGTATGTATGCGTGCTGAAGTTCTTTCGCACCGTACGTAGCCAAGCGTGCGAATCGGAGTTGGCTGTTAGTAAGTGACATCTATGCATTATTTTAGTGGGAGGTGGTGGGGAGTGTATCTGCTCGACCGTCTTTGTTTCTCCAGTGCTGATGTTTTCGGTACACACCGTGCTAGGTACTCATTTAAGACTGAGTATGGGAGTTGGTAGGGAGGAGGAGGCCCATGACCGGTTGAAGTCTTCGTCGTTGCCTGTAACAGACTCTTGGGGCAAGTGCTGTATCAAGATTTGAAGCTTTCGTGACTGCAAGGATTCATATTCTTAGGTTTTTTCGGTAAAGTCACGTAGGTAAAACATCGTGATTTTTATATTATTTTATTTTTTATTAATTTTGATGTTTTACCTACGTGACTTTACCGAAAAAACTAAGAATATGCTGTATCAAGGTTGAGCCCACCTAGGGGAGATCCATGACCGATTCGGATAATCGTCACTCGTGTTGGCCCGTGAGCGGGAATCGAACTCGGGTCGCCGAGTTTGTCGCACGGCGCGTTAACCGCTGCGCCACCGTTCCCTTCGCACAAACACACACACAAAGGTTCCCCGTGTAGCCTTCAGACGGTAATGGCAGGTGCCATTAGCGAGTAGCAGCAACTATGAAGGCCGCCACTGTGGCACACGAGGGGGTGGTGAGTGGCCAGCACCACGCCCGGCAGTCCCCTTTGTCTCCCCAGTGACGATGTTTACTCCACACCGCACCACATACTCATTTGAGGTTAAGTCCGCCTAGTGTCTAGGCCCAGGATCGATTGTGATAATTGTCACCGGTTTTGTTGGCCCGTGAGCGGGAATCGAACTCGGGTCGCCGGGTTCGTGGCACCGCGCTAGCAGCTGCGGCCACCGCTCGCCCACCCGCACACAGCCTGCTGCTCATGTGAGTGTCTACACCGGGGCTGGGCAACGTCCGGCCCGCGGGCCGTATAAGGCCCACGAAATCATTTGGGTCTGGCCCTGCCAAGGCAACCGCAGGCGGGACTCGAAATTCAATAAATCTAGGAGCAAACCTGGAAAAGCAGTTGCGAGTAGCAGCGACATCATCAATACCAGCTAACATCACACGCCTCTATTTAAAGCTTTCGTGACTGCAGGGATTCATCTTCTTGGTTCTTTCGGTAAAGTCACGTAGAATGGAAATAATAAAATAATACAAATAAAACATAATAAAATAATTCTCACGACGTTTCGGCCACAACGCAAGCAGCCGTCCTCAGGTGAAAAATAGTCAGACTCTGTCTTCTCGACAAACCTGTTCTTCACCTGAGGACGGCTGCTTGCGTTGTGGCCGAAACGTCGTGAGAATTATTTTATTATGTTTTGTTTTTATTATTTTATTATTTCCATTCTACGTGACTTTACCGAAAGATCCAAGAAGATCACACGCCTCGCCAAAGAGAAGCAGTTCCAGCCATCGCATTAGGCGCGAGTTAATTAAACGTTTGACCAAATATAGCAGGCTAATTTTTAAGTTGATAATTTTGTATGGCCCGCGAATGATGTTATAAATATCCAAATGGTCCCTTGGCAGAAAAAAAGTTCCCCACCCCTGCTGTACACGATGAGAGCTACAAGATATGCGGAAGGACGGAGGATATGGGAAGTTGGGGGTGATTGTCCTCTCAACGGATGGACGACGCTAATGATTAGTTTGTGTGTTACATGGTTTAGCATCGAACTAGGACCCCATAACTAACCCAACTCCTGCATTTGGACATCTTGTGATTCACAAGCATTGGTTCGAGCCGATTCTAACTGCTTCTGCTGATGAGACACTGCTTTGTGTGTGTTAGTTTGTTGTCCATCCCCCCCCCCTCACCTCCGATTAGCACAGTTGGCTACGTGCGGTGCGAAATAAGTTCAACATACATCCCCTCAATATCGAAACCAGTCCTTATAAATAGCCGGCAGTTCATATAATAATCGGTGTTTTCCCCTTTTTTCTGGCAACAAAACTGACACCTTTTTGCAAGGATTTATGTCTGCATTGACCACAATACTTGCAGTAAAAATGCAAACAAAAAACACTCGTAATATATGCATCGTCCTTGAAACTGATTGGTCCACACTAGAGACAGCTTTCTTTTGAGCCTCGTCTCAGACATGAATCCTTGTAAAAAGGTTTCAGCTTTGTTGCCAGAAAAAAGGGGACAAGCCCTATTATTATATTTTGGTACTGACAAAGGAGGTCTAATGAAGTTGGCAATTCACCAGTATTGTTTTAAGCTGAGTCTGACTCTGCTGATGAGACGCTGAATGGGGAGCTGCTGTTGCTGCCGACACATCGGGACGCGTGGCAACGAATCACTCCGCTTGCCCGGTGGGAGTTTGAACAGCTTCGCACGGATGGATTCAACAATCTGCTGCTGTTCTATCGACCCACCCACACCCACCAGTCCGTTTCACAGGTCTCGGCGTGCGTACCGCCTTTCTTGGTTGGTCACCCATCCCAAGTGCTAACCAGGCTCAAACCTTGCCTGGCTTGGCCATCGAGATATGACGTTTCGATCGCTTGTGTTGTGATCGAAACGTCGGGTTATTGTTATTATTTTGATTATTTTTTTCTATCTACGTGGCTTTACCGAAAGACCCAATGAATATGAATTCCTGCAGTCACGAAAGCTTTAAGTCACTGTTATTCATATTTTCAACCCCGAGGTTTTACAGCATTTTTGGCATTCGTGGCGGTGACATAAGCCATCCAGGAATGTTGGGTTTAGAATTTGTTGAAGATTCGAGTCCAGGGTAGAGGGTCTGTAGCCGGTTTTTGGTGTTGGTGGCGGTGGTGGTGTTGGTGGCGGTGGTGGCGGTGGTGGCGTTGGTGGTGGTGTTGGTGGCGGTGTTGGTGGCGGTGTTGGTGGCGGTGTTGGTGGCGGTGGTGGTGTTGGTGGCAGTGGTGGTGTGGGTAGCGGTGGTGGTGTTGGTGGCAGCTGGGGCGGAGATGGCTGTGGCGCTGGCGGCTATCGCGGTTGTGGCGACTGGTGGCGGTGGTGGTGGTAGTGGTGGCAGCTGTGGTGGCTGTTGCGGCAGCGGCTGTGGTGGTGGTAGTTGTGGTGGTGGTAGTTGTGGTGGCGATGGTTGCGGCTGTGGTGGTGGTAGTTACGGTGGTGGTGGTAGTTGCGGTGGTTGTGGCTGTGGTGGTGGTAGTTGCGGCGACGGCTGTGGTGGTGGTAGTTGCGGCTGTGGTGGTGGTTGCGGCTGTGGTGGTGGTAGTTACGGTGGTGGTGGTAGTTGCGGTGGTTGTGGCTGTGGTGGTGGTAGTTGCGGCGACGGCTGTGGTGGTGGTAGTTGCGGCTGTGGTGGTGCTAGTCGTGGTGGTGGTGGTTGCAGCTGTGGTGGTGGTTGCGGCTGTGGTGGTGGTGGTTGCGACTGTGGTGGTGGTAGTTGCGGCGGCGGCTGTGGTGGTGGTAGTTGCGGCTGTGGTGGTGGTAGTTGTGGTGGTGATGGTTGCGGCTGTGGTGGTGGTGGTGGCGGCGGCGGCTGTGGTGGTGGTAGTTGCGGCAGCTGTGGTGGTGGTAGTTGTGGTGCTAGCTGTGGCTGTGGTGGTGGTAGTTGCGGCTGTGGTGGTGGTAGTTGCGGCTGTGGTGGTGGTAGTTGCGGCAGCAGCTGTGGTGGTGGTAGTTGCGGCTGTGGTGGTGGTAGTTGTGGTGGTGGTGGTGGTGGTTGCGGCTGTGGTGGTGGTAGTTGTGGTGGTGGTGGTGGTTGTGGCTGTGGTGGTGGTAGTTGTGGTGGTGCTAGTTGTGGTTGCGGTTGTGGTAGTTGTGGCTGTGGTGGTGGTAGTTGCGGCTGTGGTGGGGGTTGCGGCTGTGGTGTTGGTGGCAGCGGCGGCTGCAACGGCGGTGCTTGAAGGAATCGCCACCAGCCTCAACGCAACACGAGAAGTCTTATTTATCTAGAATAATATTAATAATGATACTCGTGTACAGGTGGTATTCGCAACAAATTGCAAAGGAAGGTGCCACTTTTCGCAGACACAGCCTGCGGTGGTTTCTCTAGCGGGTGGGCGGGGGGGAGGCGACATTGCTGCTGTCGTGTGGTCTAGCCTAGGGGCACCCCCAGTGGCAGCTGCCCTTTTCGGGAGCGGCGGCAATAGCTGCGGATGCCTGATGATGCACAAATGTAAAACTCGCCAGTAGTAGCGGTGCGACTGGCATCATCCAGAACAGACCGTGGTACAATGTGTAACGACGCCAATGCTCCATTTCATAAATACGAGCAAGGAGAAATCACGGCGATGGTGATACACTACGACTCCACTTCCTCCTGCTGACGTGGTTATGTGGGCTTGACCACCTGAATGTGAAATTGTAGTTGTTGCTCTGCATCTACATGGGGCAGCCGTACGAAAGAAGAGGAACAAGAAGTTAGCTAAACGTGCGTTGTGTAATCTTCTTGGTTCTTTCTTTCGGTAAAGTTACGTAGAATGTAAATAATAAAATAATAAAACATAATAAAATAATTCTCACGACGTTTCGGCCACAACGCAAGCAGCCGTCCTCAGGTGGAGAGCAGGTCCGTCGAGAAGACAGAGTCTGTGTTGTGCAAGTCTCCCGGTTGCTCCGTTAGACCTGTCTGCGTGTTAACCGTTTTTTTATTTACTGGTTTACGAGAAAAGCACCGGTAGAGTTGAAACGTGTGGACAATTTATCCATGACACGTGGTTTTTTTTGGGTTCGATCACGTAAATGTAAATGTGTCCGTTAAACCAGGGGGTCTCCAACTCCTGGGCCGTGGACCGGTACCGGTCCGTGGCCTGTTAGGAACCGGGCCGCACAGTTTTTGAAGTTTCAAGTTTCATTTATTAGGTGTAGCCCTGTGAGCCATTCGGCTCTTGAATCGGGTGCAACAGCAACAAACAAAAAAACAAAAACATGAACAAGAAAACATCTTAAAGTGACTATGTGTTAAAGTGACTGTGCACACAGCGGCAGGAGGTGAGCGGTGAGTCCGTGCGTGGCCCGCCAATTATTTTATTTACCACTTCCATCCGCGACTCTTTCCCGCACCGCGCACTTGTCACGGTTCTGGTAAGCCCACGAGTTGCTAACCCCTAGTAGCCAAAATGAGTAAAAAACAAACGTCGCTGGAGAGCTTCTTTGAAAAGGGGGAAAGAGCCAATGATGAACGCCGCCCCCCCCCCCGGTCCGTCTTCCACAAAACCGGTCCCTGGTGCCAACAAATGAGGTTCCAATGGTGGAAATGCTTACCCCGAGCTCTCATACTCTGATGGTGCATTGTCTTTGAGTTGTGCGATTATTGGCGTCATCTGGTCCAACCCATGTGAGGCTAGGCTCTAAGGAAAGCTGTCTCGGGTGTGGACCAATCAACTTCAAGGACAGTGCATACATTATCAGAGTTATGTTTTTTGTTTGCATTATGACTGCAGGTATTGTGGTCTATGCAAACATGACTCCTTGTAAAAAAAGGTGTCAGTTTTGTTGTCAGATAGAAGGGTAAAAAAACTATTATCAGGTTGGGGACCGCTACGCGTTCATATTCTTAGGTTTTTTCGGTAATGTCACGTAGGTAAAAAATGTAAATTAATAAAAGTAAAATAAAAAAATACAAATAAAATAAAAATCACGAGGTTTCGGAGGCAACACAAGCTTCCGTCTTCAGGTGGAACCGTCACAGCACGATAGCTGTATCAAGTGAGCGCGGTTAAATCCACCATTGCCATGATGAGGATGATTGTTGTAATTATGCTACTCGAATTGTAGATGTTGCGTTGGGGTTTACTCTCAAACACACAACCGGTGTGTGCTGAACTCTTAAACGATTGGTCACGTTTTTGTGTTGCGTGATGGTGGTGGTGGCGGGTTTAACGACAACGCATTTATATTAACGCGATCTAACCCACTATGAGACCTCCTTTATCAGTGGCAAAATATAGTAATAGGTTTTTACCCTTTCAACTGGTACAAAAACTGACACCTTTGTACAAGGCATCATCCTCTTGGCTCTTTCGGCAAAGTCACGCAGAAGGGCGAGGCTGCATCGGTCAGGCGATCGTCAAAACACAAGTGGTTGGCACAAGAGCGCAGTTAGCGATACGTTAGATCGCCCCCACGATACAAAGTCTTCGAGACTGGAGTCGCTAAATACAGTGCAGTAACTTTTCATAGTATTTTTTGTCTATTCATGCCACTCTCACATCGTAACCAAATTTAAAACACAAAAAAAACATATAACACAACACTTAAAAGCATCACGTCATGGAAGAATGTGCAAAAATAAGCTCTGTAAAATAATGACCTGGTGGTGATTATCCGGCGCTTTTGAAAATCCAACGCTCACTTCCCCCTTTCCCGAAGCCGCCGGATAATTGATGATCAACTGTCCGACTACCACTGCCATGTGTCCAACTTGAGAGTTTTTATATCCACAGGTTTTTATTCTTTTTAAAATCATTTATATTAAGTTCACTTGCGTGCTTGCTTGCGCGCTTACGACCGTGCAAATCTTTCGGTCGTTTTTTAACCCACTTCCCGTGATCCAATCGAGCTGACATTTTGCACACAGACTCGTTGTGCGTGACAATTAATTTTCGTGAAAAAAAATTTCCACAATTTTACACTGTTTAGGGAATTTTTAAAAAAATATTTATTTACAAATTGCTTAATGGTGGCAGACAATCATCTGACCCATAGGTGGCAGCCATCTCAAGCCAGAGGACGAGAGGACTCTAGCCGCCCGTTTCATGATGACGCAAATGTTGACTAACCACATGGCATGAAATCCCTGCCCCCACGCTGTACAATGGAGACTATTTTTCGAGCAGTTAAATTGAAGCCGCCAGGTTCTTGAAAGTGGTAAAACGGGTCAACGCTAGTGCCCTCGGGAATATACGGGGCATGTCAAGAGGTGATCTTTCATTTTTAAATCCTTTATATTAACTTCACTTGCTTGCTTGCTTACTCAAGAAAAACCGAAATGAATAATAAAATGAAACCGATGCCACGCATATAAAGGATTTATAGTGAAAAACTTTGTTTTTACGGGTTAATTTTTTAACCCTGGCCCTGCTATCGATTTCTCCCCCCCCCACGCCCGACACCACGGGGTGAGAGATTCAAGCACGGGGACTCCACTCCCCGTCCCACGCAGAAAATCAATTGGGGCAAGAGCCTTGGGCCGTGTCCGGTTCACTCCGGGTTAACCGCGACCCCCTGTCCCCAGCGATGGCACGGTGCTGGTGACGCTCACGCATCGCAGCTAGAAGACCCGTGGTTTCGACCCGGCTCTGTATAGAATTTGTCAAGAAAAATTTCTCCCCACCCCACCCTCTACCCCGTCTTGTGCAGTGAGTGAGAATTGGAGGTTAGCGCGCTGAGCTCCTAACTGTTTATTTTATTTTAACGGATTCTTTAGCATTTTTTGTTTAGCCCCACGAATGTAGAAAAGAGAAATGTTCACGTCACTGTTATTCATATTCTTTGGGTCTTTCGGTAAAGCCACGTAGATAGAATAAAAGAATCAAAATAATAACAATATCACGACGTTTCGATCGCTGTGTCGCGTTTTTAGAGAAGCACACCTGGCTATCACGAATGATGGCTCAATGAAGTGGCTTACCATCGTAGTGTGGGAAATGTATAACAGCGGATTTGAAGCTTTCGTGACTGCAAGGATTCATACTGTTAGGCTTTTTCGGTAAAGTCACGTAGATAAAAAATAAAATTAAAAGCTAATGACAGTAATAATGGAAATAAAATAAAATAATAAATCACGACGTTTCGGAGGCAACACAAGTCTCCGTCATCAGGTGGGACCGTCACAGCTAAAATAACTGCATCATTTTTACTTTACGGTATTAATAGAAGTAATTTAATTTCTATTCATTTTATTTTTTACCTACGTGACTTTACCGAAAAAACCTAACGGTATTAATAGAAGAAATTTAATTTCTATTCATTTCATTTTTTATCTACGTGACTTTACCGAAAAAACCTAACGGTATTAATAGAAGTAATTTAATTTCTATTCATTTTATTTTTTACCTACGTGACTTTACCGAAAAAACCTAACGGTATTAATAGAAGTAATTTAATTTCTATTCATTTTATTTTTTACCTACGTGACTTTACCGAAAAAACCTAACGGTATTAATAGAAGTAATTTAATTTCTATTCATTTCATTTTTTATCTACGTGACTTTACCGAAAAAACCTAACGGTATTAATAGAAGTAATTTAATTTCTATTCATTTTATTTTTTACCTACGTGACTTTACCGAAAAAACCTAACGGTATTAATAGAAGTAATTTAATTTCTATTCATTTTATTTTTTACCTACGTGACTTTACCGAAAAAACCTAACGGTATTAATAGAAGTAATTTAATTTCTATTCATTTTATTTTTTACCTACGTGACTTTACCGAAAAAACCTAACGGTATTAATAGAAGTAATTTAATTTCTATTCATTTTATTTTTTACCTACGTGACTTTACCGAAAAAACCTAACGGTATTAATAGAAGTAATTTAATTTCTATTCATTTTATTTTTTACCTACGTGACTTTACCGAAAAAACCTAACGGTATTAATAGAAGTAATTTAATTTCTATTCATTTTATTTTTTACCTACGTGACTTTACCGAAAAAACCTAACGGTATTAATAGAAGTAATTTAATTTCTATTCATTTTATTTTTTACTTACGTGACTTTACCGAAAAAACCTAACGGTATTAATAGAAGTAATTTAATTTCTATTCATTTTATTTTTTACCTACGTGACTTTACCGAAAAAACCTAACGGTATTAATAGAAGTAATTTAATTTCTATTCATTTTATTTTTTACCTACGTGACTTTACCGAAAAAACCTAACGGTATTAATAGAAGTAATTTAATTTCTATTCATTTCATTTTTTACCTACGTGACTTTACCGAAAAAACCTAACGGTATTAATAGAAGTAATTTAATTTCTATTAATTTTATTTTTATTTTTTACCTACGTGACTTTACCGAAAAAGTCTAAGAGTATGTATATCAGCAGCCAAATACAGATAGTCCCCGAGTTACGATGGTCCGACTTGCGATAATTCGAACTTACGATGGCGATACGACAAAATTGAAAAATATTTTAAATTTCGCGCGGCAGGCAAACGCAGCAGCGAAACGATACGTTCAATGCATGTGTGATACGTAGCTTTAGCGATTTCATTTTAGGGTTACCACGATACGATACGTTCAATGCATGTTAAAAGTTTTTTTTTTATAGCAGATAGGATTGTTTCCTGAAAAAACTTTCTATTCAATTGTAGTTCATATAGGTAGGCTAAGAATTTACCTTGTTTTACTTTGCATTTTACTGTGCAATACAGTATTGTAATTAATACATACATTATGTAGTTTATACAGTACGGTACTGTAAATTGCTCTGTTTTGCTAAATGTCACCATTCTTCAAGACTCCTGGGTAGGCTGGGCCATTTTCGACTTACGATATTTTTGACTTACGATGGGGTCGTCGTAACGCATCTCCATCGTAAGTCGAGTACCTGTACTCTAAACGTGGAAGGAAAAACCAGAGGATCCGGAGAAAAATCCATGCGGCCACGAGGTGAACATGCAAACTCCAAATATGCAGCAGGCGTCAGGGTCAGGTCGAACCCACGACCTCCTGTATACCAGGCGAGGTGGTTAACATGTCACCACACGCAAACTCCAAATATACAGCAGGCGTCAGGGTCGGGATCGAACCCACGACCTCCTGTAGACCAGGCGAGGTGGTTAACATGTCACCACACGCAAACTCCAAATATACAGCAGGTGTCAGGGTCGGGATCGAACCCACGACCTCCTGTATAGCAGGCGAGGTGGTTAACATCTCCTAGCCACATGCAAACTCCAAATATACAGCAGGCGTCAGGGTCGGGATCGAACCCACGACCTCCTGTAGACCAGGCGAGGTGGTTAACATGTCACCACACGCAAACTCCAAATATACAGCAGGTGTCAGGGTCGGGATCGAACCCACGACCTCCTGTATAGCAGGCGAGGTAGTTAACATCTCCTAGCCACACGCAAACTCCAAATATACAGCAGGTGTCAGGGTGGGGTCGAACCCACGACCTCCTGTATACCAGGCGAGGTAGTTAACATTTCACCATTGTGGATTTCCCGAGTTCAATTCCCGCTCACGGCCAACACCAGGAGATGATTATGTGAACCGGCGCTGGGCCTCCTAGGTCGACTCGGCCTCATGAGTACCCGGTGCGGTGTGTAGTAAACGTTGCCATTGGGGAGACAAAGGCGGTCGGGCGTGGTGCTGGCCACCCACCTCCTCGTATACCGTGCCGGCCTTCATAGGTGCTGTTACTCGCAAACAGCACTTGCCCCAACAGTATTTTAAAGCTATAAATGGGGATCTTTGTCTTTGGCTTGTACTACGCTGGTTGGCCTTCATAGTTTCTCGCTAACAGCACTTGCCCCAAAAGCGGGTTATAGGCTACACGGGGGATCTTTGTATGCGTCTGTGTAGCCTGTAACAGAGTGGCATGTTGATGCAATTTGGCCTGGAATCCACTGTACGCGCTTGGGAAATCATCGAGTGATTTATTATTCCTCGTTAGGGGCCGTCCATAAATGACGTCACGCGATTTTGGGCGAGTTTTGACCCCCCCCCCCTCGTCACACGACGTCACAAAAAGTCACACCCCCCCCCCTCAAATATGACGTCACAAAGCTCTGCCCCCCCCAACCATATTTCCATTTAGAAAAAAAACATGCTTCAAATCGCTTTAAACTATTGTCATTGTAGTGCGTATTTAATGTGGCGCTGCACTCTGATGTTGTAGGAGTGTTGTTATAACAATTCTACAGTGAGGGAAACAAGTATTTGATGCCCTGCTGATTTTGTACGTTTTCCCACTGACAAAGAAATGATCAGTCTATAATTTTAATGGTAGGTTTATTTGAACAGTGAGAGACAGAATAACAACAACAAAATCCAGAAAAACGCATGTCAAAAATGTTATCAATTGATTTGCATTTTAATGAGGGAAATAAGTATTTGACCCCTCTGCAAAACATGACTTAGTACTTGGCAGAGGTGGGACAAAGTCATTGTTATGCAAGTCCAAGTCGAGTCGCAAGTCATCAAATTCATGACTCGAGTCTGACTCGAGTCCAAGTCACATGACTCGAGTCCACATCTCACAGGTGGGACAAAGTCATTGTTATGCAAGTCCAAGTCGAGTCGCAAGTCATCAAATTCATGACTCGAGTCTGACTCGAGTCCAAGTCACATGACTCGAGTCCACATCTCATAGGTGGGACAAAGTCATTGTTATGCAAGTCCAAGTCGAGTCGCAAGTCATCAAATTCATGACTCGAGTCTGACTCGAGTCCAAGTCACATGACTCGAGTCCACACCTCTGGTACTTGGTGGCAAAACCCTTGTTGGCAATCACAGAGGTCAGTCGTTTCTTGTAGTTGGCCACCAGGTTTGCACACATCTCAGGAGGGATTTTGTCCCACTCCTCTTTGAAGATCTTCTCCAAGTCATTAAGGTTTCGAGGCTGACGTTTGGCAACTCGAACCTTCAGCTCCCTCCACTGATTCCAGCAGTCAACCCATGGCACCTGGGTTTGTCCCGTGACCTACCAGCAGCGAGAGCCTTCCACACTTCACACGATAGCCTCGAAGTGCACCTAGCCTGGCACAGGCGCCGCGTGGTGACGTCTCCGCCACTCGGTGATGAAAGGTGGCTTCTGTTTGTTCTCCCCCTGTTCTGTGGAGAGAGAGAGTGAGTATATGGAACTCGAGTTTCATTCCTGCTCACGGCTAACACCAGCGACGATTGAGTACCTGGTGCAGTGTGTAAAAATCACCACTGGGGAGACAAAGGCGGCCGGGCGTGGTGTTGGCCACCCACCCCCCTCCGTGTGCCGTCCCCGCCTCAACATCTCGCCGCAGTGGCTAGGAGATGTTAACTCTATGGGACTCGAGTTGCCTCCGAAACGTCGTGATTTATTATTTTATTTCTATTATTTCTTATATTAGTTTTATTATTTATCATTTAATATTTATTTATTTTTACCTACGTGACTTTACCGAAAAAACCTAAGAGTATGAATCCTTGCAAATCTAGAACTCTCTCACCTGATGTACATGAGGTTGTGTGTTCAATCCTCACCCTGAAGCCTGTATAGTTGGCGTTTGAATGCCTCTCTCCCCGCGGTCGCGTGGATTATTCTCTGGGTCCTCCGGTTTTTCCCTCCACATTTAGAATCGACATGCGTTTTTAAATCCTTTATATTAAGTTCACTTGCTTGCTTGCTTGCGCGCTTACGACCGTGCAAATCTTTCGGTCGTTTTTTAACCCACTTCCCGTGATCCAATCGAGCTGACATTTTGGCACACAGACTCGTTGTGCGTGACAATTTATTTTCGTGAAAATGTTTTTCCATAACTTTACACTTTTTTAGAAAAAAAAAATTATATTTAATTACCAATTGCTTAATGGTGGCAGGCAATCATCTGACCCATAGGTGGCAGCCATCCCAAGCCAGAGGACGAGAGGACTCTAGCCGCCACGCATATAAAGGATTTATAGTGAAAAACTTTGTTTTTACGGGTTAATTTTTTTAAAGTATTCTGTTGATATAAATATCCTCGTGATCACAAGGCCGCCTCGTTGAGCTGTTATTTGTGGCCAGGTCGTTTCTGAAAAAAGGCTACAAGTGGGGCCTTACCTGGTCAAATAAAATTGTTTAGTTTTTAGTAGTAGGGTTTTACCCTTTAAACTGGTACAAAACTGACACCTTTATACAAGGCATCCTGTTTGAAATAACCACAACACAAGCAGTCAAAATGCAAACAAAAAGAAACAACTCTGATAATGATAATGATATGCACTGTCCTTGAAGTTGATTGGTCCACACCCGAGACAGCTTTCCTTAGAGCCTAGTCTCCATTGGTGTTGGACCAGATGACACCAAAAGGCGTACAACTCAAACACAGTGCAATATCAGAGTATTGAGAGCTCGGGGTAAGCATTTACACTATGAGACATCTCCTTTACCAGTGACAAAATATAGTAGTAGGTTTTTACCCTTTAAACTGGTACAAAAACTGACACCTTTATACAAGGCATCATGCTTGCAATAACCACAACACAAGCAGTCAAAATGCAAACAAAAAGAAACAACTCTGTTTTTAGTTTTTGTCTTTTATGAGTGCTACTTGCTAACAGCACTTGCCCGAACAGTCTTTTGAAGGCTATACGGGGGATCTTTGTCTTGTTTGTCTTGGGAGTTTGTATTCTCTCCCCTTGTTCTGCATGGGGTTTCCAACTTTCTTTCCCGTAGCTAAACACAACCGCAGCCGGTATTGATCAAAACCACACCCCCAATATTGCAGCACTCTTCCTGAACAATATAGTTTAAATCTGCTAAGTAATTAACTAACATTTTTGGCAAGTGAAAAACAACTCTGAGTATTATTATTCGACTGAAATTAGTTTTTATTGTACCCAAATCGGCAGTCGTCTTCTTTTTTCCCGTACGGCTGCTGATGTAGATGCAGAGAAACATCGACTACAATTTCACATTCGATGTGGTCAAACCCAGATAACTGCATCAGCAGGAACAAGCGGAGTAGTAGTGTATTGCAGAGGTTGCAACCGGGTACCCGATACCCGTACCCTACCCGATACCCGGCTACCCATACCCGGCCGGGTACGGGTACCCGTTTGCGACCCTGGTGCGGACGGGTACAGGTACGGGTAGACTGTGAGTCACTGGTGAGTTACCGTTTGTCACTCATTTCCCAACGTCTTGTCTCTTCTCACAATTCAAGTTCCTAGAATCAACCTACCCACGCCTGCAACATGGCTTCATCCCAGAGGTCACAATCAGATACCCGTACCCGGCCGGGTACGGGTACCCGTTTGCGACCCTGGTGCGGCCGGGTACGGGTAAGGAATCAAAACCCGTTTGCGACCTCTGGTGTATTGTCATCATCGCCATGATCTCTCCTCCTTCGTATTTATGGATCGGGGCATTGGCGTCATTACACGTTGAACTACAGTCTGTTGTAAATGATCACAGTCGCACTGCTGCTACTGGAGAATGTTTAACTTTTTATGGGCAATGTTTGCCTATGGGCAATTTTAGTCTATGGGCAATCTTCTTCTTCCGTACGGCCGATGATGTAGATGCAGAGCAACAACTGCAATTTCACATTCGATGTGGTCAAGCTTAGATATAACCGCATCAGCAGGAGCAAGCGGAGTAGTAGTGTATCATCATCATGATCGCCGTGTTGTCTTTTTCGTATTTGTCGATCGGGGCATTGGTGTCATTACACGTTGAACTACGGTCTGTTGTGGATGATCAGTCGCACCGCTACTACTGGAGAATTTTTAACTTTTTATGGGCAATGTTGGCCTATGGGCAATCTTTTTCTTTTGTAAGACTGCAGATACAGAGCAGCAACTACATGTTCACATTGAGGTGCTCAAGCCCGGATAACCGCGTCAGTAGGAGAAGTATCGGAGTAGTAGCGTACTACTACTAGCCAACCGCGCTGATTGGGGGTGCGGGGGAAGCACAACAAACTAAACGCAACAACAAGCAGTTCTAAAGAAATGAGTTTTCAATTTAGTACAGCGGTGCAGTGTATTGTAGTGTAGTATATATTTTAGAGGGGGGGAGGCGGAGGGGGGGGGAGGCATTCTTTGCGTGAACCGCGAGCGGAATGCAGGGCACGTGGCGGCCGCAGCCTTCCCATGCGTTCAATACGGGGTGTGTATGTGTGCGTGCGTGTGTCTTTGCCTTTGCACGTGTGTGTGTGAGGGTCTGTACATGTATGACGCATCAGCCAGTCGTCTCAGTCAGTCGAACCGTGGCACCTGGGTCTGCCCCGTGACTTCCTGCCAGCGGGCGTTCGACACTTCACGTGGCCTCAAGGTGCACATAGCCTGGCACAAGCGTCGTCCATCCCCTCGTGTACCGTGCCAGTCCCTTGTGTACTATGCCAGCCTTCATAGGTGCTCGCTAACAGCACTGTGCCCCAACAGTCTGTTGAGGCTATAAGAGGGGGGTCTTTGTAAGTGTGTGTGTGTGGGGAGCGGTAGTGTAGGCTATACCGGGGTCTTTGTTGTATGTGGTCTGTGTGTGGTGTGTGTATTGTTAGCTTCATACTTGAATGGAGGTCTGCTGATGATGATTTTGCATGGCCGATGAAGAGCGACGATTAAAAGATGCAGGTCTTCGTGATCGTTGGCTCTTCATTGACGCTCGGTCTTGAAAGTTGGTGAACAGCAGATACTCACGGCTCGCTCGCTCATCAACTCGGCCACCTACTCACACACCCACTCACCGAGGCTTGTCGCGGCTCAAATTTAGCGCGGTTGGCTCTGTACGGTGCGAAAGAAGTTGAACCTACATAATCTCGGTAAAAGTTATAGCCGATTTGATACGCATGGTCGTTTGCCAGGTGCCTGTGTGACCACATCGGGTCTCTGTGTAATGAGTGTACGAATCTCTGTGTAATGAGTGTATGGGTCTCTGTGTAACGAGCCTATGCAGGAGGTCGTGGGTTCGAACCCGACCCTGACGCTTGCTGTATATTTTGCGTTTGCATGTTCTCCCCGTGGTCGTGTAGATTTTTCTCTGGGTCCTCCGGTTTTTCTCTCCACAATTAGAATCGATGTGCGTTCGGCTGGTATTAATTTCCACAGGTAATTTCATTGGGCTTCTGAAAAAAAACCTATATAGGTGAGTGAGCCTTACCTGGTGAAATAAAAAAACTGTTTAAAGTTGTATAGTTTATGTGTGTGTGGCAAGCGGTAGTGTAGTGGTTAGCGTGCTGCTCTACGAACCCAGCGACCCGAGTTCGATTCCCTACGGGTCTCTGTGGGTCGCTGCTTGAGTCTATGGGACTCTCTATGCGAGTCCGTGTGTCCCGATGTAAGTCATTGGCAACGATCGCCCTGGAGGAGGCGGGGGGGGGGGGTGGAGAGGGATGGTGGAGAGGGGGAGGGGTCAGAAGGACGGCAAAGAGGGGGGGAGATGGAGAGGGGGGGGGAGATGGAGAGGGGGGGGGGATGTTCCCTACTTCGCCTGGTGTACCGGAGGTTATGGGTTGGATCCGGAGAGGGGGGAGATGTAGATGGGTACATGGAGAGGGGGGTGGTGATGTTACCTATTTCGCCTGGTGTACAGGAGGTTATGGGTTCGATCTGGAGAGTGGGGGGTGGAGAGGGGGGTGGAGATGGGGGGGCAGGGTGGAAGCGACGACAACGCCGCGTGACGTTAGCGTGCCCCCCCCCCCCCCCGTGTGACGTTAGCGTGCCCCCCCCTTGTGTGACGTTAGCGTGCCCCCCCCCCCCCCCCCCCCCCACTTCGCGTGACGCCGGCAAGAACTCAAAGCACCGGGAACCGGTGCTGGCGTCACGTCGTGTGTCGTTTCGCTCGCCACGCCGCGTCGCGTCTGTCCTTCGCGACCGATGGGTTTGGGCGAGATGTTGACTCCCTCGCCCGGTGTACGAGAGGTCGTGGGTTCCACCCCGACCCTGGTGCCTGCTGTATATTTGGAGTCTGCGTATTCTTCCCATGGTTGTGTGGATTTAATCGGGGTCGTCCGGTTTTTCCCTCCACATTTCTAAACAGCGTTTTAGAATATTCTTGGTTCTTTCGGTAAAATAAAACATAATAAAATGTTATAATGTTTTATTTTTATTATTTTATTATTTCCCTTCTACGTGACTTTACCGAAAGAACCAATAATATGAATCCCTGCAGTCACGAATTATTTGGCTGCGATACATTTCCACGTGATGACAAGCCGCCACTTCGTTGGGCCAAAATAAAAAAAAATAGTTTAATGACGAGGAAACCGAAGCGCCCAGGCAAAACCCATGAGTGCGTGCGAGGGGGGGAGCACTCTATCCCGCACAGACGGAACAGTTGGAGGTCAGGGCCAGGCAGGGTTAGCGGCGTCCTCTCCGATGTAACGTGGCTCGACGTCACTCGGCGTGTCCACGCGTGACGTCCTGTGGCGGTGACGTCGCTTGCCGCGCATCGATCGACGTGGTTGCTTGTACGCACGTACGTTGAGCTTATTTCTTTCGCACCGTACGTAGCCAACCATGCAAATCGGAGGTGGGGGGGGGCAGTGCAAAGTTCTAAAGAAATGTGTGAGATTCATGCGGTGCTGGTCATGCGATCCATGTGTGTATGGTTCGTGCAGTTCATGCGGTGGCGCAATTCACGCGGTTCATGCGGCATGGTTCATGCAGAGCGCGTTCAAGCGCCGAGGTTCACACTGTGGTTCATGTGGTGCGGTTCAGTGTGGTTCGTACGTGATGCATGTTGAGATAGCCTTTGGGTGAGGTGAGTGGATCGGTGAGGTGAGCGAGTGGTGAGTGAATGAGTAAATCGGTGAGTGAGTGATTGAGTGAGCGGGTGGGTGGGCGGGTGGGCGCGTGAATCGGTGAGTGAGTGAATTTATGGTTTCACTCGTGGGTGAGTAGTGGATGGTTTCACAAGTGGTTAGTGGGTGAAGTGAGTGTGTGAGTGAATCGGTGAATGAGTTGATGGTTCCTCCATTGGTAAGCGGGTGAGTAAGTGTGAACTTCTTCTCTCCCACCGTGCTTATCGTTTTGGTTTTGGTTGTGGTTCCGCCACCCTTGTGCCGAGACGACAACGTCTGGCATGACTCTTCTCCGTCCGTCCATCTGTCCGTCCGTGTCGCTCACTCTGTCTCTCCCTCCGTCCTCACCCCCTCACCTACCCCCCTCCCCGTCTCCCCCACCCACGCGGCGTCAGCAGGACGCGTTGCCCATCTGGTCGGACGCGTCTCCCCCGTGGCGGGCCTACTCCCCGCGCCGTAGCCCCGCCAGCCTGCGCCACCACCAGCTGCAGCAGCCGTTGCAGCGCCATTCGGCGCGCTCGCACTCCAGCGTGCGCTCCGCCGTGTCTTGCGGCGCCGGATCTTCCCCCAACGCCGCCGGCATCCGGCACGTGGCCTCCACGGCGTCGTTGCGAGCTGCCGGCGGCGGCGGCGGTGCCTATGGCGGTGGCGCCGGCGCGGGGGTGCACGCACGCAGCCCCTCCGCCACCAGCCTGGGCTCCGTCTTCGAGGTGAGGTTCTTGGGGATGGTTGTGTAATGGGTTCCGGAGACACTTGCAGAGGTAACTTATTTGTAATAATACTCTGGAGACGGCTTGTGGAATCGGTCCTTTTATTTACTTATCTCAGTTCACAAGCACTCCCCCCCCGTTGCTGGCAGGCAACGGGGGGAGTGGGCAGACAGATCGCAAGAGACGCACCGCCACGTGGCACTCGGAGACCCGCTCACACGTGGCCCCTTTCTCTCTCTTCGTTCCTTGTCTGACCACGTGTCCCTCGGCTCTTCCCTTATTTAATGCCTGGGTCACGTGGTACGCTCCAGCCAATCCTCAATAGCCTGCGCTGAATGTTCCAGATTCCCCCATCAACTCCCGGGACCACGCCCCTGACTTGTCTTCCCATTGGTTGAGGCCAAGACCAGCAGAACCAATCATCCTAGCTGACATCCCTCGATCACGCCGGGGCCATGCTCCCAGGCTCTCCCCCCATTGGCTGTAGAGCAGGACCGGCAGAGCCGATCACCACGTGAGCTCTCATTACATATTTATTACAATACAACACTCCATTCAGTCCTCATACTCTGTTACAGCCTAGGTACACAGCCTAGGTACACAGCCTAGATACACTACTCTGGCTACGCTCTGGGGTCCTCCGGCTACAACTACCCTAGGGGAGGCTACCTGACCCGACCGAGCCAAGGTGCGGGTCTGGACTCTGGCTTCCTCGGAACTCGCCCTCACAAGGACGTAGAGCCGGGAGTCCCAGAGTCCCACCACTGGCCCTCACAGCGTCCCGGCCCTTACAAGGACAAGCGGGGCGAGGGGGTCCAGGGTCCTATGATGGCTGGTCTTGGGTCTTGAGCTACAACTGGCCACGATCGTCCAGGGAGCTGCCCTTTTATGCCTCGTCCCCAACGAGGGGTCGGGTTGTGTGCGCCCCCAGATATCCCACAGAGCACACACAGCCCCCCCCGTTGGTGGCGCCAAGGGGCTTAACTGGCTGGGGTGCCTGGGATCCCAGCGCCTGGCGCCAAGGTTTATCTGCCTAGGATCCCAGAGCCCCCAGCAGCCCCTCCCCTCTTATGGCACTACAGTTGTACTGCGGTAGCTCGGAGATGTTAACTACCTCGCCGGGTATGCAGGGGTCGGTTCGGTCACCGACCCTGATGCTGTGAGCGAGAATGGAACTCGGGTCATCCTGCTCATTGTGGCCCAGAGGTCGCAAACGGGTTTTGATTCCTTACCCGTACCCGTACCCGGCCGCACCAGGGTCGCAAACGGGTACCCGTAACCCGTACCTGGCCGCACCAGGGTCGCAAACGGGTACCCGTACCCGTACCCGGCCGCACCAGGGTCGCAAACGGGTACCCGTACCCGTACCTGGCCGCACCAGGGTCGCAAACGGGTACCCGTACCCGTACCAGGCCGCACCAGGGTCGCAAACGGGTACCCGTACCCGTACCTGGCCACACCAGGGTCGCAAACGGGTACCCGTACCCGTACCCGGCCGCACCAGGGTCGCAAACGGGTACCCGTACCCGTACCTGGCCGCACCAGGGTCGCAAACGGGTACCCGTACTCGTACCTGGCCGCACCAGGGTCGCAAACGGGTACCCGTACCCGTACCCGGCCGCACCAGGGTCGCAAACGGGTACCCGTACCTGTACCCGGCCGGGTATGGGTACCCATACGCTACCCATACCCTACCCGAAATGAGTGACAAACGGTGACTCACCAGTGACTCACGGCCTACCCGTACCCGTACCTGGCCGCACCAGGGTCGCAAACGGGTACCCGTACCCGGCCGGGTACGGGTAGCCGGGTATCGGGTAGGGTACGGGTATCGGGTACCCGGTTGCAACCGCTGTTGTGGCCCCACCTAACGCCGTTGACGATTAATCTGAACTGGTCCCGGGCCTCCCCTAGGTCTACTCGGCCTCAGGAGCACCTGGTGCGGTGTGTAGTAAACATCACCACTGGGGAGACAAAGGCGGTCAGGCGTGGTGCTGGCCACCCACCCCCTTCGTGTGCCGTTCCGGCCTTCATAGGTGCTTTCTAACAGCACTTGCCCCAACAGTCTCTTCAGGCTATACGGGGGATCTTTGTCTTTTGGAGAGCTAGTGTAGTGGTTAGCAGCACTTGAGAACCTGGCGACCCGGGTTCGATTCCCGCTCACGGCCAACACCAGCGACGATTACACTGGTCAACACACTTTTTCTGGCATAAGGTTATTCCAACGGCTTTAAGGTAATTTTGGGGTGCTGATTCCAAATCTGGCATCAGTTTTTGTCTATCACATCAGGTTTTTGAGATATCAAATATTGCATTTTCAATAAAAACTGCAGAAGAAAAATATTAAATAATTGTGGATATCTACATAAAATTATATTATAAACACACTATCCTAAAAACACAGCACCGTATTTTAACACTAAAGCAGTCACTGACTCGCAACAACTTGCAATCATAAGTGGCAGAGTTAATTTCGGGTAAAATCAATGAAAATGGGGTATGCCGGTAGCATACAAATGAGATGTGATAGAGCAAATCTGAGGTCAGATTTGGAATCAGCACCCTGAAATTAGTCTAAAACAGCTGCAAAAGTCCAGGCCAGAAAAAAATGTTTTTTTTTTGTTGACCAGTGTTATCGGTGTGCAATTAACACCGCCGCTGGGGGAGACAAAGGCCACCCACCCCCTTCGTGTGCCGTGCCGGCCTTCATAGGTGCTGCTTCTCGCTAACAGCACTTGCCCCAACAGTCTCTTCAGGCTATACGGGGGATCTTTGTCTTTTGGAGAGCTAGTGTAGTGGTTAGCAGCGCTTGAGAACCTGGCGACCCGAGTTCGATTCCCGCTCACGGCCAACACCAGCGACGATTATCGGTGTGCGATTAACACCGCCGCTGGGGGGGGGAGACAAAGGCCACCCACCCCCTCGTGTGCCGTGCCGGCCTTCGTAGGAGGTGCTTCTCGCTAACAGCACTTGCCCCAACAGTCTCTTCAGGCTACACTGAGGGGGGGGAAATCTTTGTCTTTGTGCGTCAGGTCGAGGGGCACGGCGCGAGCGTGGACCCGGGCGACGTTTCGCGTCTCACGGCCGACGTGCGCCTCTTCACCGACGCGCTCGGCAATCTCCGTGACGTCTTCTCCAACCCAGGTGGGGGTCGCTGTGGGGGGGGGCTGGGGGGGGGCGGGGGGGGTTAGGAGTCCTAACGTTTAGTTTGATTCGTGTTTGCGTGATTTGTTTACCTTTCTTGTACTGTGCACTGCCATCGTGTTTTTTTGTGTTGTTGTTGTCACGTTCTTAACCCGTGTCCCCTTGACTATGAGCTTCATAGCTCGTCAGATTCCTCCAGTAATACATAAATATTCCGATTTATGAAATTGCTAAATGTTGCAGTGGGTTTACCCTCCCAACACGTAACCGATTGGCACGTTTTGTTGTTTACGTGACGAAACTTTACTCGTTGGCTGTGTCGGGTGGTGGTGGTGGCGGCGGGTTTAACGACGCATTTATATTTACGCGATCCAACCCAACAGAAACAACCTCCTATTATGGATCCTGACGCTTGTTCACTTACAAAGACGAAGGTTCCCCGTCCCCTTGTACCCTTCAACGGGTCGTTGGGGCAAGTGCTGTTAGGGAAGGCGCCGTGGTGCCTTGGAGATGTTAACTACCTCGCCCAGTGTACAGGAGGTCGTGAGTTCGACCCCGACAACGCCTGCTGTATATTTGTAGTTTGTATGTAGCGAGATGTTAACTACCTCGCCTGGTGTGCAGGAGGTCGTGGGTTCGATCCCGACCCCGACAACACCTGTTGAATATTTGTAGTTTGCATGTAGCGAGATGTTAACTACCTCGCCCGGTGTACAGGAGGTCGTGGGTTCGATCCCGACCCTGACAACACCTGCTGTGTATTTGTAGTTTGCATGTAGCGAGATGTTAACTATCTCGCCTGGTGTACAGGAGGTCGTGGGTTCGATCCCGACCCCGACAACACCTGCTGTATATTTGCAGTTTGCATGTAGCGAGATGTTAACTACCTTGCCCGGTGTACAGGAGGTCGTGGGTTCGATCCCGACCCCGACAACACCTGCTGTATATTTGCAGTTTGCATGTAGCGAGATGTTAACTATCTCGCCTGGTGTACAGGAGGTCGTGGGTTCGATCCCCACCTGTATATTTGGAATTTTTGCGTGTGCTCTCTCTCTCTTTCCCCGTGGTCGCGTGGGTTTTTTTCCGGGTCCTCTGGTTTTTCCCCTTCCCATCACACATTTTTTTTTTATTTGGATACCTTCATGAATTTCCACATCATGACGATTATGGCAAGCCACTTCGTGGAGCTATCGTTTATGATGCCCAGGTCGATCCTGAAGTGGGGCCTTACCTCGTAAAATAAAAACATATTTTTAATGTGAAGACCGGCACTGAGCCCAGCCACATTTGTCTCCCTAATGCTGATGTTTACACACTGCACTTGGGAGTCGTTTACGGCCAAGTCGACTTAGGGGAGGCCCAGGACCGGTTCAGATAATCGCCACCGGTGTTGGTGAGCGTGAGTGGGAGTCGAACTCGTGGCACAGTGCACGCACACGAACACGTCATAGCTACTGATTGGCCCAAAACTACCATGCGGTGTTTGAGGCTGCAGGATTGTTGACCGCTCACCCGTCCACTCACCCACCCAATCACTCGCTCGCTCACCAACTCACGCACTCACCCGTCCACTCACCCACCCAATCACTGGCTCGCTCGCTCACTCACCAACTCACGCACTCACCCGTCCACTCACCCACCCAATCACTGGCTCGCTCGCTCACCAACTCACGCACTCACTCGTCCACTCACCCACCCAATCACTGGCTCGCTCGCTCACTCGCTCACAAACTCACGCACTCACCCGTCCACTCACCCACGCACTCGCTCAGCCTACTCACTCACAAACTCACTCACTCGTCCACTCGCTCGCCAACTCACTCGCTCGCCCATCCTTGAACTCGCTCATGCGCTCGTCAGCACATTTCCTCACCCATCAACTCGGACGCCATCGTGGTGAGATGTTAACTACCTCGCCTGCTGTATAGGAGGTATACAGGATGTCTCGTAGGTTCGATCCCAACCCTATTGCCTGTATATTTGGAGTTTGCATGTTCTCCCTGTGGTCATGTGGATTTTTATCCGGGACCTCCGGCTTTCCCCTCCACATTTACAATTGGCCAGACGCGTTTAGATTATTTGGCTGCTGCTGAAAAAAGGTTATGGAGCTCCGTGGGCCTTACCTTGAAAAATATAAATAGTTTATTAACGAATTCACTCACTCACTCACTGAACCAGTGAACGAGTCGCCCACCCACCAACTCATTTGCTCGCTCGCTCGCCCACCAACTCGCTCGTTCGCGAACTCGCCCATTCACCCATTCGCTCGCCAACACACCCACCGACCCGTGTATACCCACCCAACCACTGCAGTGCATACAAAAGACATAGATCCCACATATAGCCTTAACAGATTGTGTGGGAAAGTGGTGTTAGCGAGCACCTATGAAGGCCGGCGCGGCACGCGAGAGGGGGTGGGTGTCCGGCACCGCACGCGGGCCGCCTTGGCCTCCCGAGTGGAAACGTTTGTACGCATTTGAGGCCGAGTCGACCTAGAGGAGGCCCAAGACCGGATCAGATGAATCCCCACAGGTGTATCGGTGGCCGTTGAGCGGGAATCGATCTCGGGTCGCAGCCGGGACGTTCAGCGCAGCGCAACTAACAGCTGCGCGAAAAACTCGCACGGGACATTTTCATTTAATTCGAAACTTTCCCCGTCCATCTGAAAGTTGAGGCTGGTACGGGGGGATGGAGATGGGGGTGGCGGCGGGGATGTTGCTTTGGGACGGTCACTGGGATTGTTGACTGCTCCTAAGCTCACCCAGAACGGGGCATTATCTGATTTTAAGTGGAGTGTTTGTGAGTAATTTGCCCCCCTCACCCGCCTATAAGAACTGTGTGTTTATACGAGCGAGCCAGTGTTTGTTTACATATACACGCTGTTTTTGTTTATTCGGGTATACCAGCCCGCTGCCGTCTGTATATATGTGTGTGTGTGTACGCGGAGCGGTGGCGCAACGGTTAGCGCCCCGCGCTACGAACCCGGCGACGACACTGGTGACGGTTATTTGAACCGTTCCTGGGCCTCCCCTAGGTCGACTAGGCCTAAAATGAGTAACCTGGTGGTAGGGCGTGGTGCCGGCCATCCACCCGTTCATGTGCCATGCCGGCCTTAATAGCTTTCGGTCTGTCGAGAAGACTCTGACCTGTTCGTCACCTGAGGACGGCTGCTTACGTTGAAACGTCGTGAGAATTATTTTATTATGTTTTATTTTTATTATTTTATTATTTCCATTCTACGTGACGACTTTACCGAAAGAACCAAGAAGAAGAGGTGCTACTCTCTTACAGCACTTGCCCCAACTGCCTGTTAAGGCTATACGGGGATCTTTGTCTTTGTGTATACACACGTGTGTGTGTGTGTGTATACACGTGTGTGTGTGTATACACGTGTGTGTGTATATACGTGTGTGTGTGTGCGTGCGAGCTCTTCCCCTGGGAAGCCGATTGGAGTTTTGAGGTTTTGCCCTCTTCCTCTGCCTGGGCGTGGCCCGGAAGCCTGTGATCACCACCGCCACCACCACCACCACTACTACTACCACCATTACTACCACCACCCCCACCACTAACACTGCCACCACCACCACCACTACTACCACCACTACTACCACCACTAACACTGCCACTACCACCACCACTACTACCACCACTACTACCACCACTAACACTGCCACCACCACCACCACCGCTAACACTGCCACCACCACTACTACCACCATTACTACTACCACCATTACTGCCACCACCACTGCCACCACCACTACCACCACTACTACCACCACTACTACCACCATTACTAACACTGCCACCACCACCACCACCACTACTACCACCACCCCCACCACCACCACTACTACCACCATTACTACCACCACCCCCACCACTAACACTGCCACCACCACTACCATTACTACCACCATTATTACAACCATCCCCACCACGACCACCACCACTACTACTACCACCATTACTACCACCCCCACCACGACCACCACCACCGCTAACACTGCCACCTCTACCACCACAACTACCCCCACCACCCCCACCACCCCCACCACTACTACTATCACTGCTACCACCACCACCACTACTACTATCACTGCTACCACCACTACTACCACCAGTACTACTACCACACCACCACTACCACCACTACTACCACCACCACCACTACCACCACTACCACGACCACTACCACCACTACTACCACCACTACCACATACAAAGACCCCCGTATAGCCTTAACAGACTGTAGGGGCAAGTGCTGTTAGCGAGCACCTATTAAGGCCGGAACGTTACACGAGGGGGTGGGTGGCCAGCACCACCCCTGACCGCCTTTGTCTGCCAAGTGGCGTTGCTTACACACCGCACCAGGTTACTCATTTGAGGCTGAGTCGACCTAGGGGAGATAATCGTCACTGGTGTTGGCCGTGAGCGGGAATCGAACCCGGGTCGCCGGGTTCATAGCGCAGCGTAGCGCTAACCACTACACCCACCGCTCCCCACACATACACATACATACATACACACACACATACACACACGAGCACACAGATTCCCGCTCCGTTGCGCCGTGATTATCTCCGTCGTGAGAACGTCACGCGCTCCCGCTACTCATCTCCCTTCACCATCTCCCTTCATCTCCCTCCATCTCTCCGTGTCTCTCTGTGTCTGTCCGTGTGTATCTCTCCGTGTCTGTGTGTGTGTGTCGCTCCATGTCTTATTGTGTCTCACTCTCTAACTCCATCTCTGTGTGTCTCTGTGTCTGTCCGTGTGTATCTCTCCGTGTCTGTGTGTGTGTATCGCTCCATGTCTTATTGTGTCTCTCTCTAACTCCATCTCTGTGTGTCTCTGTGTCTGTCCGTGTGTATCTCTCCGTGTCTGTGTGTGCGTATCGCTCCATGTCTTATTGTGTCTCTCTCTCTAACTCCATCTCTGTGTGTCTCTGTGTCTGTCCGTGTGTGTCTCTCCGTGTCTGTGTGTGCGTATCGCTCCATGTCTTATTGTGTCTCTCTCTAACTCCATCTTTGTGTCTCTCTGTGTCTGTCCGTGTGTGTCTCTCCGTGTCTGTGTGTGCGTATCGCTCCATGTCTTATTGTGTCTCTCTCTAACTCCATCTTTGTGTGTCTCTGTGTCTGTCCGTGTGTATCTCTCCGTGTCTGTGTGTGTGTATCGCTCCATGTCTTATTGTGTCTCTCTCTCTAACTCCATCTTTGTGTGTCTCTGTGTCTGTCCGTGTGTATCTCTCCGTGTCTGTGTGTGTGTGTCGCTCCATGTCTTATTGTGTCTCTCTCTCTAACTCCATCTCTGTGTGTCTCTGTGTCTGTCCGTGTGTATCTCTCCGTGTCTGTGTGTGTGTATCGCTCCATGTCTTATTGTGTCTCTCTCTAACTCCATCTCCGTGTCTCTCTGTGTCTGTCCGTGTGTATCTCTCCGTGTCTGTGTGTGTGTATCGCTCCATGTCTTATTGTGTCTCTCTCTAACTCCATCTTTGTGTCTCTCTCTGTCTGTCCGTGTGTATCTCTCCGTGTCTGTGTGTGTGTGTCGCTCCATGTCTTATTGTGTCTCTCTCTCTAACTCCATCTTTGTGTGTCTCTGTGTCTGTCCGTGTGTATCTCTCCGTGTCTGTGTGTGTGTATCGCTCCACGTCTTATTGTCTCTCTCTCTAACTCCATCTCTCCGTGTCTCTCTGTGTCTGTCCGTGTGTATCTCTTCGTGTCTTTCTGTATATTGGGCACCACAGTGGCAAGATGTGAATTACCTCGCTTGGTATACAAGAGTTCGTGGGGTCGATCCAGACCCCTGACGCCTGCTGTATATTTGGAGTTTGTGCGTCTCTCCCTCTCTCTCTCACGGTCGTGTTGATTTTCTTCGGGTCCTCGGGCTTTTCCCCTCCATATTTAGAATCAACGTCAAACGTTTTAGAGTATTTCGCTGCTTCAGATTTCCACGTGATGAGCTGATTCGTTGAGCTATCATTTGTGATAGGAAGGTCTCTTCTGAAAAAGAGCTACGTTGCTCGGTGGGTATTTACTGGTAACATGAACACATTGTCCTGCGGAGGGAGCTGGTAGGAACACGTTGGGTTGCTCGGTCAATGGCCTGCAGGGTCAACGGCGGCGTGGTGTATTCCGCAAATATGCCCGACTGTGAGGGCGGGCACAAGCCGGCGTGAGTAGGTGACACGTTGAGTTTTATAAGGGCACCACGGGGTGACCAGCCCCACCCTCCCCACCCAGCCCCTCCCCACCCTCCTCACCCTCCCCACCCAGCCCCTCTCTGTCCGACGGACGGACACAATAATCCCCTGTGTGCTGGTGTAACCAGGAGGTTCCTACCAGTAAAAGTGTGTAGTTTAGGGTATCTCTTCATGTATTTCCCCAGAAATCTCGCCTCTCGCTGTATCCCTGTTCATCTCTGTGTCTCCGTGACCTCTCTTTCAACGTCTCCCTGTAAATCTCCATCTTTCCGTGTCTCTTTGTCTCCCACCTTGTCTGTCTCCGTATCTCTGAATCTTGTCCCCATCGCTGCGTGATTATCCGTGTTTTTCCCTGTCAGAGTCCGTCTCTTTGTTTCTCCCTATCTCTCTCTCTCCTTGCCTCTCCCTGTCTCTCTGTCTCTCGCTTTCTTTCCATGTTCTGTCTAAGTACCCCCTCTTCAATCTCTACCCCCTTTTCTGGGGCTGTCGCTCTCCGTGTCTCTGTCTCTCTGTCTCTCTGTGGCTTTCCATGTCTGTCTAGGCACATTCCCCACCCAGACTCCACCCCCCTCCCCCTCCTCCTCCATCTCTCTACCCCCACCAACTTGGCTTTGGTATTTCAGCCGGCGTGGTAGGCAACTGTGTGGAAACCGGGCCACAAAGATGCGTTTGTCGACTTCGAACAAAGTGGGGAATGGTGACAGAGTGAAGAGAGAGAGAGAGGTAGGAGAGAGAATAGATAGAGTGGAGAGAGGCAGGAGAGAGTGGAGAGGGGACAGGACAGAGGAGGGAGAGAGACAGGAGAGAATGAGAGCAGAGGGAGAGAAGAGAGAGAAATTGGTGGTGGGTACTCTGGCGATGAGAATGCGTGCGATCTGTGGAATGTGTAAGCTGGATATGAGACGCAATATCCGGCCAATCCGGGGGCCAAGGGGAGAGTTTGGCGAGGGGAGGGGGGAGAGCGAACGAGAGGGGGGTAGAGCGAACGAGAGGGGGGTAGAGCGAACGAGAGGGGGGTAGAGCGAACGAGAGGGGGTAGAGCGAACGAGAGGGGGTAGAGCGAACGAGAGGGGGGAGAGCGAACGAGAGGGGGGTAGAGCGAACGAGAGGGGGGTAGAGCGAACGAGAGGGGGTAGAGCGAACGAGAGGGGGGTAGAGCGAACGAGAGGGGGGAGAGCGAACGAGAGGGGGGTAGAGCGAACGAGAGGGGGTAGAGCGAACGAGAGGGGGGGAGAGCGAACGAGAGGGGGTAGAGCGAACGAGAGGGGGGTAGAGCGAACGAGAGGGGGGTAGAGCGAACGAGAGGGGGGAGAGCGAACGAGAGGGGGGTAGAGCGAACGAGAGGGGGGTAGAGCGAACGAGAGGGGGGGAGAGCGAACGAGAGGGGGGTAGAGCGAACGAGAGGGGGGAGAGCGAACGAGAGGGGGGTAGAGCGAACGAGAGGGGGGAGAGCGAACGAGAGGGGGGTAGAGCGAACGAGAGGGGGGAGAGCGAACGAGAGGGGGGGAGAGCGAACGAGAGGGGGGTAGAGCGAACGAGAGGGGGTAGAGCGAACGAGAGGGGGGTAGAGCGAACGAGAGGGGGGTAGAGCGAACGAGAGGGGGGTAGAGCGAACGAGAGGGGGGTAGAGCGAACGAGAGGGGGGTAGAGCGAACGAGAGGGGGGTAGAGCGAACGAGAGGGGGGAGAGCGAACGAGAGGGGGGAGAGCGAACGAGAGGGGGGTAGAGCGAACGAGAGGGGGTAGAGCGAACGAGAGGGGGGTAGAGCGAACGAGAGGGGGGAGAGCGAACGAGAGGGGGGTAGAGCGAACGAGAGGGGGGGAGAGCGAACGAGAGGGGGGGAGAGCGAACGAGAGGGGGGAGAGCGAACGAGAGGGGGGTAGAGCGAACGAGAGGGGGGAGAGCGAACGAGAGGGGGGTAGAGCGAACGAAAGGGGGGTAGAGCGAACGAGAGGGGGTAGAGCGAACGAGAGGGGGGTAGAGCGAACGAGAGGGGGGTAGAGCGAACGAGAGGGGGGGAGAGCGAACGAGAGAGAGAGGACTGAGGGCCTGCGTTTGTTGTTCCGGACCAACCCAAGTCACCATCCGTCCTCGCTGACATCGTCACCATCTCACGGGGAAGATCGTTATCCGAGATCTGATACGGTGGTGATGGTGGCCCTTGTTCCTGAGCAAGACACAGATAAAGGTCCCCCGTGTAGCCTTCACTTCACAGACTGCCGGAGGCGACTGCTGCGAGCGAGGGGCCCCGGTGAAGGTCGGCACGCCGCACGAAGGGAGGGGGGGTGACCACGCCCGGCCGCCTTTGTCTCCCCAGTGGAGATGTTTACGCGTCGATCGCTTACTGCTGGCTGGCTGGTAGGAGGAGGTCGGGGGACAGACCCAGGTGCCACATGGGTTGACCGACTGCGATGACTGGCAGATGCGCACCACCTGTGCTCCCCTACCCCGCCCCCCCTCTCCGCTGTGGCAACTCGTTGCGTTTTATCCGCCCGCCGGCTACGCTCGTTGTTGTGAGCGTCCCTCCGTTGCCGGGCTCGCTGATGGGACTGTGTCCAGACACAAAAGACAAAGATCCCCCATATAGACTTAACACACTGTTGGGGCAAGTGCTGTTCACGAGCACCTAATGAAGGCCGGCACGGTACACGAAAGGGGTTGAGTTGCCACCACCACCACTCCCGGCCGCATTTGTATCCCCCCCACCCGCCTCCCCACAGTGTGATGTTTCACACTGCACCAGGCACTCACTTTTAAGGCTGAGTCGACCTAGGGGAGGCCCAGGACCGGTTCTGATGTTAGTTCCTAGCATCGGTGGCCGTGAGCTGGGTTCGAACTGAGGTTGCCGGGCGCGTAGTGGTTTAACCAGTGTCAACCCTGCTCATTCCCCAACACTCATCCACTCAATCACTCACTCATTCACCCACTCGCTCATCCACTCACTCGATTACCGGCTCATCCACCATATCCCTTATCCACTCATTCACTCGCCCGTCCACTCATTCACTCGCCCGCCCACTCATTCACTCGCCCGCCCACTCATTCACTCGCCCGCCCACTCACTCACTTGCTCATCCACTCACTCGATTACCGGCTCATCCACCATATCCCTTACCCACTCATTCACTCGCCCACCCACTCATTCACTCACTCACTTGCTCATCCACTCACTCACTTGCTCATCCACTCACTCAATTACCGGCTCACTCACCCAATCAGGTACCCACTCACTCACTCAATCACTTACCCACTATCTCGCTCACTCACTCACTCACCCACTCATTCATTAACAAACTCATTCACCCACGCGCTCTTGCGACTCCTCAATGCTGGGCTCCCAGTGCTCTGAACCGTGTACACACAGAACCAACTTGACACCTGCCAGATGATTGGATGTGGCAACACGAGCACTTCATCCAGCAGTGGAGTAGATCTTCTTGGTTCTTTCGGTAAAGTCACGTAGAAGGGAAGTAATACAATAATAAAAATAAAACATAATAAAATTATTCTACAGCTACATACTATTAACATTCCTTCCCTTTGTTAATGCTACCCCCATCCCCTCCCTTTGATGCTGCTAATCCTGCATAATGCACGGGCATAATATGACTTTGAAACCCCCGCCCACCTCCTACGCATTTTCCATAAATATGCTAAATTCCTCTGATATGCAAATTATTTAGTCAAGGCGTTCTTCTTCCCCCCTCCAACCCAGCAGCTTAAATATACGCTCCAAGCTTGGTGGTGTTTCATTTTTCACCTGAGGACGGCTGCTTGAGTTGTGGCCGAAACGTCGTGAGAATTATATTATTATGTTTTATTTTTATTATTTTATTACTTCCCTTCTATGTGACTTTACCGAAAGAACCAAGAAGATGAATCCCTGCAGTCACGAAAGCTTTAAATCGAAAGTGGAGTAGATCTTAGGTTTTTTCGGTAAAGTCACGTAGGGAAAAATAAAATAAAATAATAGAAAAAATTATAGAAATAAAATAATAAATCACGGCGTTTCGGAGGCAACACAAGCTTCCGTCTTCAGGTGGAACCGTCACAGCACAATTGATATATTTGTATATATGAATTAGTTATTATTTATTTATTTCCTACGTGACTTTACCGAACAAACCTAAGAGTATGAATCCTTGCAGTCACGAAAGCTTCAAATCTAGGAATGGATAGATCTTGTTTCGTATGGCCGACGTAGATGCAGAGCAACAGCGACAGTGCCGCATTGAGGTGGTCAAGGACAGATGAACGCTTCGGCAGGAGCAAGCGGAGTAGTAGTGGGTCATCGTCATCGTCGTCATCGTCGTCATCGCCGTGATGTCTCCGTTGTATTTGTGGACAGGCGATTGGCGACGGTGTACGTCGCCTGTTCTGGACGACCACATTCGCACGCTACTACTGGAGAGATTTTCATCATCCATTTGTGCGTCGTCACGTAGCCGCATCTACTGCCGTGGTTTGTGCAGTGGGTGATGTGGTTTAGGGTGTGGACCATGGTCTGTTCTAGAGCAGTGATAGGTGTAGTGATAGTGATAGGGGTATGGGTAGTGATAGTGGTAGGGGTAGTGATAGTGATAGGGGTAGTGATAGGGGTATGGGTAGTGATAGTGATCGGGGTAGTGATAGGGGGCAGTCTCTTCCGTACGGCTGATGATGTAGATGCAAGTGAAGACGACAGTGTCAAGTTCAGGTGATCAAGCCCAGATGAACGCGTCGGTAGCAGCAAGCGGAGTAGTCGTGTATCATCATCATCATCTTCTACTTCGTGTTTGTGGGTCGGGCCATTGGCGTCATTCTATGTTGCCTGTTCTGGATGATCACAGTCGCGCCTCTAACACTGGAAAAAAGGTGTCAGTTTTGTTGCCAGATAGAAGGGTAAAAAAACAATTCTCATATTTTTTACTGGAAAATGAAGTACCAATGGTGTAAATGCTTTACCCCAAGCTCTCATACTCTGATGGTGCATTGTCTTTGAGTTGTGCGCCTTTTGGCGTCATCTGGTCCAACACCATGTGAGACTAGGCTCTAAGGAAAGCTGTCTCGGGTGTGGACCAATCAACTTCAAGGACAGTGCATACATTATCAGAGTTATGTTTTTTGTTTGCATTATGACCGCAGGTTTTGTGGTCTATGCAAACATGACTCCTTGTAAAAAAGGTGTCAGTTTTGTTGCCAGATAGAAGGGTAAAAAAACAATTATCACTGGAGAGTTTTTTTTAATTTTCCATTTGTGCATCATCAGGAATCCGCATCTACTGCAGTGGATCATGCGGTTTAGGGGGTGGGCCACGAGCAGCTACGTGGAAGTTCAAACCTCGGGGGGGGGGCGGTGGCGGGGGCTCTAATGCGTTGGGTCTTTCACAACAAGGTGGTGTTTGTGAGTTTCTCTTCAACTCCATTCAGCCGTCTCAAGCTTCATCGGGGATGGATCCTGGCCACTGATGATGATGATGATGACGGCGACAACAACGATGATGGGCAGCGCTCACTCGTCGAACATAAACACACGCGGCCATACAGACATACAAACACAAACCCGTGTAAATAAACACGCTAAAGACAAAGATTCTCCCCCAGTATAGCCTAAACAGACCGTTAAGGCAAGTGCTGTTAGCGAGTAGCACCTGTGAAGGCCGGCACGGCACTCGAGGGGGTCTGTGGGCCACACCACGCCCGGCCGCCTTTGTCTCTCCGGCGGTGCACCAGGTATTAATTTGAGGCTGGTTCGACCTTGGGGAGTCCCAGGACCGGTTCAGTTCAAGTTCAAGTTCATTTATTAGGTGTAGCCCTGTGAGCCATTCGGCTCTTGAATCGGGTGCAACCGCAACAAACAAAAAACAAAAACATGAACAAAAAATATCTTAAAGTGAATATGTGACTGAGTGCAAACAGAAAATCCAAGAAAAGACAGTAAAATATTTCAGAAAAAGCACCCTACACAAAAATGTGCAAAAATCCCAGTGGGATGCAAGTCGAACAACAACAACCACAAGACAACTTAGATTAAGGCCATCAGTCTAACTCTGTACTACAACAAACAAACATGGCCAAACCAAAAAACGTATCGAAAATCACCAAAATAAATCCATATAAGCAATGAAACAGTGGTCATAGGAATTGTGACCGAATTTTCACAATAAACGATGTAAACAACATGTACTACCAAACTCTGCAGCCATAGCTGGCTGCATGAGTCACTCCACAACAGCAGTAACATCAGTCGGAGTATCAACATTTTTCAATGCACCTTTAAGATCAGCACACTAAATCAAAACACACATCATACTGTGATAAGCGTCGCTGGTGTTGATTGCCTGATTGCCGCGAGCGGGAATCGAACTCCGATCGTGGCCGGGTTCGTGTCCAGACACACCCACACAAGAACAGCAACCGGCCGCCATTTGCCACTAAGTGGCGGTGAAATTTCACCACGGTTCTTGTGCCAGGCCAGGTGCACTCAAAGACAAAGAAACCCCGTGTAGCCTTCACAGACTGTTGGGGCATGTGCTCTTAGTTAGTAGCACCTATGAAGGCTGGCACGGTGCGTGAGGGGGGCGGGGGTGGTCACCACCACGCCCGGCCGCCTTTATCTCCCCAGCGGTAATGTTTACACACCGCACTAGGTACTAATTTGAGGCTGAGTCGACCTAGGGGAGGCCCGGGACCGGTTTCAGATAATCGTCACGCGTGTCCGTGGCCGTGAGCGGGAATCGAACTCGGCTCCTGGCCGGGTACCGTAGCGCAGCGCGCCAACTGCTACGCCACCGCTCCCCATAACACAAACATACAAAACACGCACACGTGTAAATAAACACACAGACGCACAGACAAACTACGACGTGGATCACCGAGCAGATAACGCGTTTTGATGGGGGGCCCGAAATTCCAAGCGTCATCGTTCTTGCAAACTCCCCAAAAGCAACGCCCAACCTCGAGGACAAAGACAAAGGTGCCCTGCCCTCCAACAGACCGCCGGGGCAAGTGTTCTTGAGTGAGCAGCAGCAGCAGCAGTGCCAGCACCAGAGGTCGCAATCGGGTACCCGATACCCGTACCCTACCCGATACCCGGCTACCCGTACCCGGCCGGGTACGGGTATACGGGTACCCGTTTGCGACCCTGGTGCGGCCGGGTACGGGTAGGCCGTGAGTCACTGGTGAGTCACCGTTTGTCACTCATTTCCCAACGTCTTGTCTCTTCTCACAATTCAAGTTCCTAGAATCAACCCACCCGTGCCTGCAACATGGCTTCATCCCAGAGGTCGCAATCAGGTACCCGATACCCGTACCCTACCCCTACCCGGCCGGGTACGGATAGGGTACGGGTAAGGCCCGGTACGGGTACCCATTTGCGACCCTGGTGCGGCCGGGTACGGGTACGGGTAAGGAATCAAAACCCGTTTGCGACCTCTGGCCAACACCTTTGCGCGGTTGGCTACGTACGGTGCGAAAGAAGTTCTACGCACGCACGTACGCACGTACGCACGGAGGCAGTGTTTGCACACCACACTCGTGTGCAAGGCCGATTCGACGTAGGGGGGTGTGCGGAGGAGGAGGCCCCGTTAGGTGGCCGAGAGATAATCGCCGCCGCGGTATGTCGGCGGCCGCGACCGTGGGCAAGCACACGGTGCGCGCTACCCGCTGCGCCAAACTCTCCCCTCAAGCGCCAACCCGGTGGAGACTCTCGCACCCGCGAACGCAGGCGCCAGTGTCCAGGACAGCCGAGTTCGACACCATCCCGTCTTCTTGGTTCTTTCGGTAAAGTCACGTAGAAGGGAGGTAATACAATAATAAAAATAAAACATAATAAAATAGTTATTTTATTATGTCTTTTTTATTTTATTTTATTATTATTTTATTACGTTTTATTTTTATTATTTTATTACTTCCCTTCTACGTGATGACTTTACCGAAAGAACCAAGAAGATGAATCCCTGCAGTCACGAAAGCTTTCAATCGAAACCATCCCGTCTGTCGCAGAGGGCTCCATCCAGCGAGTCGCATCAAGCGAGGGCGGCGTCTCCGTGAATTGAAGCGTGAATTACCGAAAAAACCTAAGAGTTATGAGTCCTTGCAGTCACGACAGCTTCAAATCTAGAATGAAACGCAGCAGCCGGTGGCGGCTGTGTAATAAGGCGATTTTTTAAAATTTGAGACACCCGGCGGAAATCGCCCATCGGAGGTTTCGGAATCGGTGTATTTATGCTGGAGGAATCCGATGAGCTATGAAGCTCTTAAATTTCGATGTAAAGCTTTCGTGACTGCAGGGATTCATCTTCTTAGTTCTTTCGGTAAAGTCACGTAGAAGGGAAGTAATAAAATAATAAAAATAAACATAATACAATAATTCTCACGACGTTTCGGCCACAATGCAAGCAGCCGTCCTCAGGTGAAGAACAGGTCTGTCGGAAAGACAGCGTCTGAATGAACACCAACAGGCTTGGCAGCGTATATTTAAGCTGGGTTAGGGGAGGAAGGGCACAAGCTGGGGTGTTTTATTCAGACGCTGTCTTTCCGACAGACCAGTTCTTCACCTGAGGACGGCTGCTTGCGTTGTGGCCGAAACGTCGTGAGAATTATTTTATTATGTTTTATTTTTATTATTTTATTACTTCCCTTCTACGTGACTTTACCGAAAGAACCAAGAATATGAAGCTCTTTTTCGCAGATGTCCGGTAGATTTTGCCGATTATATGGAAGAGAGGGTTCGGCGTGGCGATTGTTCGAAGGGGTGGTTAGCGTTGTCTCGGCCCACGTGTGTGGTATTGTGGATCGTTCAATCGAGGCCAATCGTATCGATTCCGCTCTGTCGGTCCGGCACCCGGCGCAAAGTTGATCGGGCAGCCGTCCTGAAAATGTCGATTGATTGGCAAGCGATTCTCGGATGGAGGTAGCCGCGTGACACACTGCACCCCCTTAATTTGATTGGCTAGCACCAGGGAGACCGGCGATTCCGTCGCAGTCTGCCCTCATCGTTGTACCGCAGCGCCTTCGTTCATGACGATTGCCTTGCGCCGCGCAGGGACAGCTGTTGCTGGGGGTGCCCCTAGGCTAGACCACACGGCAGCAATGTCCACCTGCATTACCGAGATTGGTCCAGCGCTGTATCAATGATAGCTCCAGCACCCCGCGCACCCAATTACAATTGCATGCAACAATAATCATTGGAACCTCATTTGCCAGTAAAAGATATGATAATTGTTTTTTTACCCTTCTATCTGGCAACAAAACTGACACCTTTTTTACAAGGAGTCATGTTTACATAGACTACAATACCTGCAGTCATAATGCAAACAAAAAACATAACTCTGATCATGTATGCACTGTCCTTGAAGTTGATTGGTCCACACCCGAGACAGCTTTCCTTAGAGCTCTAACTTCAAGGACAGTGCACATTATCAGAGTTATTTTTTTGTTTGCATTACGATTGCAGGTATAGTGGTCTATGTAAACATGACTCCTTGTAAAAAAAAGGTGTCAGTTTTGTTGCCAGATAGAAGGGTAAAAAACCAATTATCAATAATCATTGTTCTACAAGACTATTTATGTAATACTAATTTTATTACAGCGATGGTGTGACTCCTCCCACCGATACAATTATCATCCACTTTCACCACCCCACCAATACCAATCCCAATACCCGCTAGTCGCCACTAAGTGACGGTGACGTCACCACGGTGCCTGTGCCAGGCTAGGTGCACTTTGAGGCTATCACGCGAAGTGTGAAGGCTCTCTGCTGACAGGAGGCCACAGGACAGACCCAGCAGGTGCCATGAGTTGGCTGACTGAGATGACTGGTCGATGCACCACCTGTAACCCCCTACTGTGCCAACTCGCTGCATTTTAGCCGCCTGTCGCTCCGCTCGTTGTTGTGAGCGCCGTTCCTCTGCCCTCCGTTGTTGTTGCTGGAGGGCGACTGCCTCTAACTGCCCAGTAGCATCCACCGTTTTCAGTAATAATGATATAATTCGTATCCTATCATAATTAGCATTATATTATAATTATAATTACTGATGGTGATGGGGGAACGTCTCGCAAACCTGACTGTCATCCACTCCGACCCGCGGTCCATCCGTCCCATACGGAGTCTCCGATGGAAGCCTGCTACTGCTCTCTGAACTTTGGAGTTTACTCTGTGACTGCTCAGTCTGTCCGTGTGTGTGGAGTGGCGGGGCAGCGGTTAGCGCGCTGCGCTTCGAACCAGACCCAAGACCCGAGTTCGATTCTTCCCGCTCACGGCCACCGACAACGGCGACGATTATCTGAACCTGTCCTGAGCCTGCCCGAAGTCGACTCAGCCTCAAATGAGTGCAAGGTGCGGTGTGTTGTAATCATCGCCACGACGGAGACAAAGGCGGTCGGGCGTGGTGTTGGCCACCCACCCCCTCGTGTGCCACAGTGCCGGTATTCATAGGTGCTACTCGCTAACAGCACTTGCCCCAACAGCCTGTTAAGGCTACACGGGGGGATATTTGTCTTCATGGCTATGGTGGCGGCGGTGGCAATGGTGGTGGTGGTGGCGGCAAATGGGGTGGTGGAAATGCCAGCGGTGGCGGTTGTGGTGGCAATGGTGCTGGTGGCAATGGTGCCGGTTGCGGTGGAAATGGTGGTGGTGGCAGCAATGGGGGGTGGTGGCAATGGTGGCGGTTGCGGTGGCAAAGGTGGTGGTGGCAATGATGACGGTTGCGATGGCAAAGGTGGCGATGGTAAAGGTGGTGGTGGCAATGGTGGCGGTTGCGGTGGCAATGGTAGTGGTGGCAATGGTGGCGGTGGTGGTGGCGGTGGCAAAGGTGGTGGCGGCAGCGGTGGCATTGGCAATGGTAGTGGTGGCATTGGCGGCGGCGGTGGTGGCGGTGGTGGCTGTGGTGGTGCGGGTTGCGGTTGGCGCTAATAACAGGAAAGGCCGGGTCGCAATGGCACAGGAAGCTCCTCCAGAAAACAAACCCCGCGCTACGCGTAGCAGCGGCAGCGGGGGGGGGGTGCGGAGGGGAAGCAGAGAAATAAATAACGCGGCCGGGCATTATATCACTCGCTCGCACTCGTTTACACGGACACATTCGTATACACACACACACGCACTGACACGCGAGGAGGGGGAGGGGGGGGAGGGCACGGAGGGGGAGAGGGAGGGGGGGGCACGGAGGTGGAGGGGGGGGAGGAGGAGGGCACGGAGGGGGGGAGGAGGGCACGGAGGGCATGGGGGCGATAAGGAGGGCAGCGTGGGGGGGGTGGGAGGAGGGCACTCCACCTCCCGCTCCCAATTATCCTGTCCGTCTTTGGGAGAGGAGAGTAGAGGAGCGGCGGCAGCAGCAGCCGGAGGAGGAGGAGGCGGCCGCCGGGGCCGTGTTTACAGCGGCGGTGGAGGACTCCCATCTGGCAATTAGCGGACGCTCACTCGTGCGCCGCAGTGATGGCCTTTAAAGGGAGCGGAGAGCGCAAGAGCTCGCGTCCTCCCACGCCGCCGGAGGGGTGGAGGGGGGGGTGGACTGGTAAAGGGGTACCCAGCCATGCACCCCACCCCACCACCCCCCCTCATCACCACCACCACCGACCCCACCACCACGACCCCACATTCGTTCCCTAGCCCTGCGCTCCCCTTTCCCCCCCCTCTCTCACTCTCCCACAGGGTCCTCTGCTCGGTAGTAGCGAGCGAGGTTCGGTCTTTGGTCTTCGGGGGGGTTTTATGGATCTTCAAGTCCTGCGGGGGGGGAGGGGGGGGAGCGGTTTGGCGAAGCGCGGTGGCCGTGAGAGGTGCCGTCGCCTCCGGTTTCCGACGTCGCGGTTACGTTGGGGGGGGACCCATCAGGCGCGCGGCCTTGCCCTGTGGCCCCTCTCTCGCTCTCCTACAGGGTCCCCGCTCAGTGGTATCAGGCGAGGGAGCAGTAGCGAGGTTTGGTCTTTGGAGTTTTGTGGCTCTTCACGTTCCGCGGGGGGTGGGGGGGGGCAGGGGTTGGCGAAGCACGGTGGCCGTGCGTGGTGGCGCCGCTGCTTCCGACGTCGCGGTTACGTTGTGAAAAAAATTAAGCCGTAAAAACAAAGTTTTTCACTATAAATCCTTTATATGCGTGTTCAATGGGCCACAACCCAGCCCACATTGGTCTTTGAATTGGGGCGGCTAGAGTCCTCTCGTCCTCTGCTTGAGATGGCTGCCACCTATGGGTCAGATGATTGCCTGCCACCATTAGGCAATTGGTAATTAAATATAATTTTTTTTTTACCTAAAAAGTGTAAAATTTTCGAATTCTTTTTTTCACGAAAAGAAATTGTCACGCACAACGAGTCTGTGTGCAAAATGTCAGCTCGATTGGATCACGGGAAGTGGGTTTAAAAAACGACCGAAAGATTTGCACGGTCGTAAGCGCGCAAGCAAGCAAGCGAACTTAATTTAAAGGATTAAAAAAATTAAAAAAAGTTTAGCTTCGTTTAATTATTCGCCGTCACTGATATGCTGCTTGCTGCGAGCAGGAATTCGAACTCGGGTCACCGGGTGTGCAACCACTGCGCCACCGCTCTCCGTATACACACACAAAGACAAAGGTATGTGCACTGTCCTTGAAGTTGATTGGTCCACACCCGAGACAGTTTTCCTTAGAGCCTAGTCTCACATGGGTTGGACAGTGCACATTATCAGAGTTATGTTTTTTGTTTGCATTATGACTGCAGGTATTGTGGTATATGCAAACATGACTCCTTGTAAAAAAGGTGTCAGTTTTGTTGCCAGATAGAAGGGTAAAAAAACAATAATCATATTTTTTCCTGGCAAATGAGGTTCCAATGGTGCAGGATAGTTGTTTAGGTGAACATAAAATAAAAATGAAAAACAACTAAATTAAATCACGACGTTTCGGAGGCAACACAAGCTTCCGTCTTCAGGAGGAACTGTTACAGTCACACGGCTCTCCCCCCCCCCTCTTCCCCTATATAATAGCGTATCTCTATTAGCTCTCTTCACTTACTACAGTGATTATGGCTGTAACAGTTCCACCTGAAGACGGAAGCTTGTGTTGCCCCCGAAATGTGATTTAATTTCGTTGTTTTTTTATTTTATTTTCACCTAAACAACTATCCTGCAGTGCAATATCTCGTGAAGACAGCAGCGATGACAGCCGCGAGACGGTTGGCTACGTACGACAAATGTACGTGTGTGTGTCTAAGTTCAACGTGCACACACCCACGTCCACGTATGTACGTACGTTTGTCAAGAGCACGGTCTCCCTGTGCGTGTGGCTGTTGATGTTGAGCAGCAGCTGCTGTTGCTGTTGCTGGGAGTTTTTTTTTTACACCGAGCTAGTCGATGAGCCGGGTGAATGCGTCAGGAGGTGCAACGGGGAGTGGTGCATCCTCGCTGCTGTGACGATGATGATGATGTCTCCTCCTTCCTATAGATCTGTGTGAATTCTAGATTTGAAGCTTGTGGCTTAATCGTATTTAATGAATTTACCCACCCAGCAGCATAACAAAAAGCAGTACTTGACCACTTCTCAACTCCTCCTCCCCCGCGACCCTTCCTGGCTCCTCTCCCCTTAACCAGTATATAAGGTCGTACCTCTTGGGACTTCTCTTCACCAAGAAGATGAATCCCTGCAGTCACGAAAGCTTTAAATCGAAATTGATACAGATATTTTGCTGTGACAGTTTCACCTGAAGACGGAAGCTTGTGTTGCCTCTGAAACGTCGTGATTTATTATTTTATTTCTATAATTTTTTTATTAATATTTTATATTTTATCTTTTTTACCTACATGACTTTACCGAAAAAACCTAAGATCTACTCCACTTAATTCTAGATTTGAAGCTTTCGTGACTGCAAGGATTAATATTTTTAGGTTTTTTCGGTAAAGTCACGTAGGTAAAAAATTTAAATTAATAAAAGTAAAATAAAAATAAAATAAAAATCACGACGTTTCGGAGGCAACACAAGCCTCCGTCTTCAGGTGGAACCGTCACAGCGTGATTTTATTGTTTTTATTTTTAATTTTTATTAAGTTTAATTTCATTTTTTACCTACGTGACTTTACCAAAAGAATTAGGAGTATAAAGGTCTGTGTGAGTCCGCGGGGTCTCTGTGTGTGTCTGTGTTTTGAGTCTATGGGGAGCGGCAGTGTAGCCGTCAGCGCGCTGCCCTACGAACCTGGCGACGCGGGTTCGACTCCCGCTCACGGCCAATACCGGTTACGGTTATCTGAACTGGTCCTGGGCCTCCCCTAGGTCAACTCGGCCTCGAATGAGTACCCGATGTGGTGTGTAAACATTGCCACTCGGGAGACAAAGGCGGCCGGGCGTGGTGTTGGCCACCCACCCCCTCGTGTGCTGTGCTGGCCTTCATAGGTGCTCGCTAACAGCACTTGCCCCAACAGTCTGTTATTTGTGTTTCATTGTGTGGAGTGTTTGTATTCTGCCCCTGTTCTGCAAGGGTTTCTTGTGGGTTCTTCAACTTCCTCCTATAGTTAAACACCAATATCCCTGAACAGACTGTTGGGGCATGTGCTGTTAGCGAGTAGCAGTACCTATGCATGCCGGCACGATGGCACACGAGGGGGTGGGTGGCCAGCACCACGCATGCCCGGCCGCCTTTGTCTCCCCAGTGGCGATGTTTACACACCTCAGCTGGTACTTATTTGAGGCTGAGTCGACCTAGGGGAGGCCCTGGACCGGTTCAAATAATCACCGGCGTGCCGGGTTCGTAACGGCAAAGTCACTCAATTGGTGATCACAATCAGAATATTTATACTGGAGAAATCCGATGCGCTATAATGCTCCTGCACGGGGTCAGAACGTTGCGACAAACACATTCCTGCGGAGGGAGCTGGTAGGAACGTTGGGTTGCTCGGTTAATGACCAGGGTCAACGGCGGCGTGGTGTATTCCGCAAATATGCCCGACTGTGAGGGCGGGCACAAGCCGGCGTGAGTAGGTTAAACGTTGAGTTTTTTAAGGGCACCACGGGGTGACCAGCCCCTCCCCACCCAGCCCTTCCCTGCACGACGGACGGACACAATAATCCCCTGTGGGCTGGTGTGACCAGGAGGTTCCTACCAGTATAAACAGTAGCAACATTCTATAGGAGTGCTAAGTAACAAATTTCACAAACTAAATTTTTATTTTATTTTACCAGGTAAAGCCAACTGAGCTATTGGCCTTTTCATCGGTGTGACCTCGCGTTCACGAATGATGAGCTCAACGAAGTGTGGCTTGTCATGTGTAAATGTATAGCAGCAGTGAAATAATCTAAATGCGTAATGTTGATTCTAAATGTGGAGGGAAATACCGGAGGACCCTGGAGGAAAAAAAAATTCCACACAACCACGGGGCGACCGAGAGAGAGAGAGAGAGATACACGCAAACTCCTAATATAGAGTAGGCGTCAGGGTCTGGATCGAACCCACGATGTCCTGCATACCAGGAGAGGTAGTAAACATCTCGTCACATGCAAACGCCTCGTATACAGCAGACGTAGGGGTCAAGATAGAACCCACGACCTCCTGCATACCAGGAGAGGTAGTTAACGTCTCACCACATGCCAACTCTTTATACAGCAGGCATCAGGGTCAAGATCGAACCCACGACCACCTGCATACCAGGATAGGTAGTTAACATCTCCTCGCCACGTGAAAAACTCCAAATATACAGCATGCATCAGGGTCGAGATCGAACCCACGACCTCCTTCATACCAGGCGAAGTAGTGAACATCTCCTAGCCACAAGAAAAACTGCAAATATACAGCAGGCATCGGGGTCGAGATCGAACCCACGACCTCCTGCATACCAGGAGAGGTAGTTAACATCTCGCCACATGCAAATTCCTTATACAGCAGGCATCAGGGTCAAGATCGAACCCACGACCACCTGCATACCAGGAGAGGTAGCTAACATCTCCTCGCCACAAGAAAAACTCCAAATATACAGCATGCATCGGAGTCGAGATCGAACCCACGACCTCCTGCATACCAGGAGAGGTAGTTAACATCTCACCACATGCAAACTCCCTATACAGCAGGCATCAGGGTCAAGATCGAACCCACGATCTCCTGCATACCAGGAGATGTAGTTAACATCTCACCACATGCAAACTCCTTATACAGCAGGCCTTTAGGGTCAAGATCGAACCCACGACCTCCTGCATACCAGGGGAGGTAGTTAACATCTCACCACATGCAAACTCCTTATACAGTTGGCGTCAGGGTCAAGATCGAACCCACGACCTCCTGCATATCAGGAGAGGTAGTTAACATCTCGCCACATGCAAACTCCTTATACAGCAGGCATCAGGGTCAAGATCGAACCCACGACCTCCTGCATACCAGGAGAGGTAGTTAACATCTATCCACTGGGCCACCACAAGCACAGTGAATAAGCCGTCTTTCCCAAATGTAGTGAGCAGCAAGCGACAACATCGCCACAGGCCCCCTCCCCTGTGTCCTACTGCGACAAACTCTCAGCAGGACCCCTCCCGTAAAGTGATCTCGGCGACTCGCCGAGACTTTTAGGGTACAAATCCGATCGAGGTTTAAAATGGAAAAAAAAAAATGCAAAACGCCAGAACCTGGTGAAGCAGCAGCAGCAGTGACAATATCGCCACCGCCACCCCCTCCTCTCCCTAACGCGAAAAACTCTTAGCAGGACTCTCCCGCAAAATGATTTCGGGGACTCGACGATGCTGTTAGGGTACAAGTCCAATCGATTTAAAAAAAAAATTTAAATCGCAAAATGCATGGACCTGGTGAAGCAGCAGCAGCAGCGACAACATCGCCACCGCCACCACCGCCCCTCCTCTCCCTAACGCGAAAAACTCTTAGCAGGACCCTCCCGCAAAATGATTTTGGGGACTCGACGACGCTGTTAGGGTACAAGTCCCATCGATTAGAATTTTTTTTTTAAATCGCAAAATGCAAGGACCTGGTGAAGCAGCAGCAGTGACAACATCGCCACCGCCACCACCGCCCCTCCTCTCCCTACTGCGAAAAACTCCTAGCAGGACCCTCCCGCAAAATGATTTCGGGAACTCGCCAACACTGTTAAAGTACAAACCCAATCGAGTTTAAAATAAAAAGAAAAATTCGCAAAATGCCACAACCTGGTGCAGCAGCAGCAGCAGCAGCGACAACATCGCCACTACCACCACCGCCCCTCCCTCTCCCTACTGCGAAAAACTCCTAGCAGGACCCTCCCGCAAAATGATTTCGGGAACTCGCCGACACTGTTAAAGTACACACCAAATCGAGTTTAAAATAAAAAGAAAAATTCGCAAAATGCCACAACCTGTGACCGGCCCACCGGAGGAGAACCGTGTGAGTGGGATGGGGGTTGGGGTGGGTTAAGGGAGAAAAGTGAAAAACCGATCGAGCAGCGTCGCGCAGAAATGCCGCGTGACGCAGGAATGCCGTGGCCAAGTGCACACCTTATAGGGGGGACACTCACTCTGCGCACTCCGCTCCACCGTGGGAAAGCCCTGGTGGTGGTGGTCGCAGAGACGAACCTGGCGGTCGCTGAGACGAACCTGGCGGTCGCTGAGACGAACCTGGCGGTCGCTGAGACGAACCTGGCGGTCGCTGAGACGAACCTGGCGGTCGCTGAGACGAACCTGGCGGTGGCTGAGACGAACCTGGCGGTCGCTGAGACGGACCTGGCGGTCGCTAAGACGAACCTGGCGGTCGCTGAGACGAACCTGGCGGTCGCTGAGACGAACCTGGCGGTCGCCGAGACGGACCTGGCGGTCGCCGAGACGGACCTGGCGGTCGCCGAGACGAACCTGGCGGTCGCCGAGACGAACCTGGCGGTCGCCGAGACGAACCTGGCGGTCGCCGAGACGAACCTGGCGGTCGCCGAGACGAACCTGGCGGTCGCCGAGACGAACCTGGCGGTCGCCGAGACGAACCTGGCGGTCGCCGAGACGAACCTGGCGGTCGCCGAGACGAACCTGGCGGTCGCCGAGACGAACCTGGCGGTCGCCGAGACGAACCTGGCGGTCGCCGAGACGAACCTGGCGGTCGCCGAGACGGACCTGGCGGTCGCCGAGACGGACCTGGCGGTCGCCGAGACGGACCTGGCGGTCGCCGAGACGGACCTGGCGGTCGCCGAGACGGACCTGGCGGTCGCCGAGACGGACCTGGCGGTCGCCGAGACGGACCTGGCGGTCGCCGAGACGGACCTGGCGGTCGCCGAGACGAACCTGGCGGTCGCCGAGACGAACCTGGCGGTCGCCGAGACGAACCTGGCGGTCGCCGAGACGAACCTGGCGGTCGCCGAGACGAACCTGGCGGTCGCCGAGACGAACCTGGCGGTCGCCGAGACGAACCTGGCGGTCGCCGAGACGAACCTGGCAGTCGTGAGGAGCGGGCGGAGAGAGCGTGCCCCCCCCCCCCCCCCCGGGTCCCTCGTCGGAGTCACGGTCACGGCGCTGCTGACGTCGAGACGCAGAGATGGGAGACGGAGGGGTGGGGGGGGGGGTCGAAGGGGGGGGGGGGTGGGAGAGGGTGACCGGAGGAATGTGGCATCATTCGCCCGGCCGGGTTAGGGGTCACGACCTTTGGGACCTTTTGTGTCACGGCGGCAAGAGTTGGGGCGCCATGGAGCGCCGTCGCACGCCCAACGCACGCTCTGGTGGCACTCGTGCGTGCTCACTCACTCGTGCGTGCTTACTCACTGTTGCTCACTCACTCGTGCGTGCTTGCGCCCGCTCGCTTGTGTATGTGCTCGCCCACACGTACGAGCAAGGGGGAAACGCTCTATCCCGTGCAGAGGGAACGGGTGGAGTCCACACTTTGCTGCTGTACCGCCTTGTACCTGACAGAGCCAGGGGTAAGGCTCCTCCCTGACGCCCTACCACGGGGTAGAAGGGAGTTTCGCATCTGATCTGTGTGTGATCCACTAACCTTCGCTGGATACAGGCAGCCCACCCCCCCCCCCCCCCCACCACCACCACGGGATTATTGAACATCGACTACAAATGGAGCGGACTCCGCTCTAACGCGACAAAATCAGATATTATAAGGGGGCGGCTGTCGCGTTTCGCACGACGCGGCACCAGCCAATGGGATCGCAACCGGGTACCCGATACCCGTACCCTACCCGATATCCGGCTACCCGTACCCAGCCGGGTACGGGTACGGGTAGCCGTTTGCGACCCTGGTGCGGCCGGGTACGGGTACGGGTAGGCCGTGAGTCACTGGTGAGTCACCGTTTGTCACTCATTTCGGGTAGGGTACGGGTACAGGTAGGGAACGGGTACCCGTACCCGTACCCGTACCCGGCTGGGTACGGGTACCCATTTGCGACCCTGGTGCAGACGGGTACAGGTAGGCCGTGAGTCACTGGTGAGTCACCGTTTGTCACTCATTTCGGGTAGGGTACGGGTAGGGAAACGGGTACCCGTACCCGGCCGGGTACGGGTACGCATTTGCGACCCTGGTGCGGCCGGGTACGGGTAAGGAATCAAAACCCGTTTGCGACCTCTGGTCGACGGCGAGCATTGAGTCCCGAGGGTCGACGCCGCAGACCCGCTTGGGAGTCGCGACCCACAGGGACCCACGTGCCCACCAGTAACCGCCACGCCTTGCTTGCATTAATTAGTAAGACAGGGTGCTTCGAAACAATGTCAACGATTAGATGCGGGACTATCGTTTATAATGGGAATGAGTAATGTTTAAAAATAGTTTTTTTTTAAACACGTTTTAATGAAATGTACCGTACGAGTAACTCCCCGACTCCAGGAAGTGGCCGTGAAGCTTGCCATAACGTAGGGGACCGTGGTGATTTACAGCCAACGTCGGTGGACAATTAGACCCAAGGTGAAACGTAACATTTAAAAAAGAATGTACATTTTTTTTTAATAGAATATAGTATTGCCATCAGTATGACATAAGTATACCAAGTTTGCAGTCGATACCACATTGGGAAGTGGGTTGAAATTGAGTTACAAGATTTGAGGATACGACAACAACAACAGAGTGAGTTAATAGAAAGCGTGAAAAAAAAATTGTTAAAATTTTTATTTTAAATGTTTTATGATAGAATATAGTATTGCCATCAGTATGACATACGTATACAAAGTTTGCAGTCGATACCACATTGGGAAGTGGGTTAAAATTGAGTTACAAGATTTGAGGATACGACAACGACAACAGAGTGAGTTAATAGAAAGCGTGTAAAAAGATCGTTTAAAAATTATGATTTTAAATGTTTTATGATAGAATATAGTGTTGTCATCAGTATGACATACGTATACAAAGTTTGCAGTCGATACCACATTGGGAAGTGGGTTAAAATTGAGTTACAAGATTTGAGGATACGACAACGACAACAGAGTAAGTTAATAGAAAGCGTGTAAAAACATCGTTTAAAAATTATGATTTTAAATGTTTTATGATAGAATATAGTGTTGTCATCAGTATGACATACGTATACAAAGTTTGCAGTCAATACCACATTGGGAAGTGGGTTGAAATTGACTAACACGATTTGAGGATACGACAACAACAGACAGAGTGAGTTAAATAAAAGCGTGTAAAAAAAGAAGGAATAACGCGATAACAAATGTGACGTTAATAGCTTTAAAATAAACGTCGGAGAGAGAGAGAGAACTGCAGAACTCGGGCAATTTATTGGCAGGGCCGGCCGCTCACCACCACCCCGCCCCGCCTGTACGGAAACGTGTCGAAAATAAATCAATGAAACGCGTCTTCTTGGTTCTTTCGGTAAAGTCACGTAGAATGGAAATAATAAAAATAAAACATAATAAAATAATTCTCACGACGTTTCGGCCACAACGCAAGCAGCCTTCCTCAGGTGGAGAACAGGTCTGTCGAGAAGACAGAGTCTGAATGACACACCCCAGGCTTGGAGCGTCTATTTAAGCTGGGATGGAGGGGGGAAGAGCGCCTTGACAAAATAATTTGCATATCAAGAATAATTTAGCATATTTATGGGAAATGCAGATATGCGATTAGTACTACTTGTGAAATGCGTAGGGGGTTTGGCGGGGGGTTCAAAGTCATATTATGCCCGTGCATTATGCAGGATTAGCAGCATCAAAGGGAGGGGATAGGGGTAGCATTAATAAAGGGAAGGAATGTTAATAGTATGTAGCTGCAGTAACTAAACCACCACGTAAACAACTAAGGTATAAACTACATAGTATCATCAGTATACTAAATATACTCTCCAATAAGCTGAGCTACTAGCAGTAAGTAATACATTACAAAATGAAACGCGCTCAATGTAACGGGCACGTCCTCAGACTCCGTCATACAAATTATAGTGAGTATAATAATTGCGTGTTTTTATTGAAGCCTTTGGCCGCCAGGCTCACGGGATGTTCCGCGTCTGTCTCTTCGCTGCTGGATGATGCCTTTCCCGCCCTCACCCCTCAGCGCCCCCCCTCCCCGCCCCTCCCCTCCCCTCCCTCTGCCCCCGTGGGGTCGCGGGGGGTCGCGGGTGTCCGTCGGGTTCGTAGCGCGGTGCGCTAACTACTGCGCCACCGCTCCACCGCCCCCCCCCCCCATCTCCCACCCCACCCAGTGCTATTTATTTCCCGCTGTATTTTAACTTTTTATCCCAAAAGCAAAAAAAAGATGTCAAAGTTGAGGCGCTTTCCCACAGGCTCCCTGGGCACTGCGCGTGGAGAGCGCCGCGCGTGACGTGAGTGTGAGTGAGGAGGGTGCGTGTGTGTGTGACGTGAGTGTGAGTGAGGAGGGTGTGTGTGCGTGTGTGTGTGACGTGAGTGCGAGTGAGGAGGGTGTGTGCGTGTGTGACGTGAGTGTGAGTGAGGAGGGTGCGTGTGTGTGTGACGTGAGTGTGAGTGAGGAGGGTGTGTGTGCGTGTGTGTGTGACGTGAGTGCGAGTGAGGAGGGTGTGTGCGTGTGTGACGTGAGTGTGAGTGAGGAGGGTGTGTGTGCGTGTGTGTGTGACGTGAGTGCGAGTGAGGAGGGTGTGTGCGTGTGTGACGTGAGTGTGAGTGAGGAGGGTGTGTGCGCGCGTGACGTGAGTGTGAGTGAGGAGGGTGTGTGTGTGTGTGACGTGAGTGTGAGTGTGGAGGGTGTGTGTGTGTGCGTGTGTGACGTGAGTGTGAGTGAGGAGGGTGTGTGTGTGTGCGTGTGTGTGTGAGTGAGGAGTGTGCGTGTGTGTGTGTGACGTGAGTGTGAGTGAGGAGGGTGCGTGTGTGTGCGTGTGTGACGTGAGTGTGAGTGAGGAGGGTGCGTGTGTGTGCGTGTGTGACGTGAGTGTGAGTGAGGAGGGTGCGTGTGTGTGCGTGTGTGACGTGAGTGTGAGTGAGGAGGGTGCGTGTGTGTGCGTGTGTGTGTGACGTGAGTGTGAGTGAGGAGGGTGCGTGTGTGTGCGTGTGTGACGTGAGTGTGAGTGAGGAGGGTGTGTGCGTGTGTGACGTGAGTGTGAGTGAGGAGTGTGGGTGTGTGTGCGTGTGTGACGTGAGTGTGAGTGAGGAGGGTGTGTGTGTGTGCGTGTGTGTGACGTGTGAGTGAGGAGGGTGTGTGTGCGTGTGCGTGTGTGACGTGAGTGTGAGTGAGGAGTGTGGGTGTGTGTGCGTGTGTGACGTGAGTGTGAGTGAGGAGGGTGCGTGTGTGTGTGACGTGAGTGTGAGTGAGGAGGGTGTGTGTGTGTGCGTGTGTGACGTGAGTGTGAGTGAGGAGGGTGTGTGTGTGTGCGTGTGTGACGTGAGTGTGAGTGAGGAGGGTGTGTGTGTGTGTGCGTGTGTGACGTGAGTGTGAGTGAGGAGGGTGTGTGTGTGTGTGTGCGTGTGTGACGTGAGTGTGAGTGAGGAGGGTGCGTGTGTGTGTGACGTGAGTGTGAGTGAGGAGGGTGTGTGTGTGTGTGTGACGTGAGTGTGAGTGAGGAGGGTGTGTGTGTGTGCGTGTGTGACGTGAGTGTGAGTGAGGAGGGTGTGTGTGACGTGAGTGTGAGTGAGGAGGGTGTGTGTGTGTGCGTGTGTGACGTGAGTGTGAGTGAGGAGGGTGTGTGTGTGTGCGTGTGTGACGTGAGTGTGAGTGAGGAGGGTGTGTGCGTGTGTGACGTGAGTGTGAGTGAGGAGTGTGGGTGTGTGTGCGTGTGTGACGTGAGTGTGAGTGAGGAGGGTGTGTGTGTGTGCGTGTGTGACGTGAGTGTGAGTGAGGAGGGTGTGTGTGTGTGCGTGTGTGTGTGACGTGAGTGTGAGTGAGGAGTGTGGGTGTGTGTGCGTGTGTGACGTGAGTGTGAGTGAGGAGGGTGTGTGCGTGTGTGTGTGTGACGTGAGTGTGAGTGAGGAGGGTGTGTGTGTGTGCGTGTGTGACGTGAGTGTGAGTGAGGAGGGTGTGTGTGTGTGCGTGTGTGTGTGACGTGAGTGTGAGTGAGGAGGGTGCGTGTGTGTGCGTGTGTGTGTGACGTGAGTGTGAGTGAGGAGGGTGTGTGTGTGTGCGTGTGTGTGTGACGTGAGTGTGAGTGAGGAGGGTGCGTGTGTGTGTGTGACGTGAGTGTGAGTGAGGAGGGTGCGTGTGTGTGTGTGACGTGAGTGTGAGTGAGGAGTGTGTGTGTGCGTGTGTGACGTGAGTGTGAGTGAGGAGGGTGCGTGTGCGTGTGTGTGTGACGTGAGTGTGAGTGAGGAGGGTGCGTGTGTGTGTGTGTGTGACGTGAGTGTGAGTGAGGAGTGTGTGTGTGCGTGTGTGACGTGAGTGTGAGTGAGGAGGGTGCGTGTGTGTGCGTGTGTGACGTGAGTGTGAGTGAGGAGTGTGTGTGTGCGTGTGTGACGTGAGTGTGAGTGAGGAGGGTGCGTGTGCGTGTGTGTGTGACGTGAGTGTGAGTGAGGAGGGTGTGTGTGTGTGCGTGTGTGACGTGAGTGTGAGTGAGGAGGGTGTGTGTGTGTGCGTGTGTGTGTGACGTGAGTGTGAGTGAGGAGGGTGTGTGTGTGTGCGTGCGTGTGTGACGTGAGTGTGAGTGAGGAGGGTGTGTGCGTGTGTGACGTGAGTGTGAGTGAGGAGGGTGTGTGCGTGTGTGACGTGAGTGTGAGTGAGGAGGGTGTGTGTGCGTGTGTGACGTGAGTGTGAGTGAGGAGGGTGTGTGTGTGTGCGTGTGTGACGTGAGTGTGAGTGAGGAGGGTGTGTGTGTGTGCGTGTGTGACGTGAGTGTGAGTGAGGAGTGTGCGTGTGTGTGTGTGACGTGAGTGTGAGTGAGGAGGGTGTGTGTGTGTGTGACGTGAGTGTGAGTGAGGAGGGTGTGTGTGTGTGCGTGTGTGACGTGAGTGTGAGTGAGGAGGGTGTGTGTGTGTGCGTGTGTGACGTGAGTGTGAGTGAGGAGGGTGTGTGTGTGTGCGTGTGTGACGTGAGTGTGAGTGAGGAGTGTGCGTGTGTGTGTGTGACGTGAGTGAGTGAGTTTGAGTGAGGAGTGTGTGTGTGCGCGTGACGTGAGTGTGAGTGAGGAGGGTGTGTGTGTGTGCGTGTGTGATGTGAGCGAGTGAGGAACATGCGTGTGTGTGCGTGTGTGACGGGAGTGCGAGTGAGGACCGTGTGTGTGTGTGTGCGTGCGTGTGACGTGAGTGAGTGAAAGTGAGGAGTGTGCGTGTGTGTGACGTGAGTGAGTGAAAGTGAGGAGTGTGTGTTTGCGGTTTGCGCGCTGCGCTACGAACCGGGCGATCCGGGTTCGATTCCCGCTCAAGGCCAAAATGGTGAATGGTGGCGGTTGTTGTTGGTGAGTGTGTGCGAGTGAATGAGTGAGTGTGCGAGCGAATGAGTGAGTGCGCGAGTGAGTGAGTGTGCGTGAACGAGTGAGTGAGAGTGAACGAGTGAGTGAGGTGAGAGTGAGTGAGGTGAGAGTGAGTGAGGTGAGGGTGAATGAGTGAGGTGAGAGTGAATGAGTGAGTGAGAGTGAATGAGTGAGGTGAGAGTGAATGAGTATGCGTGAGTGAGTGAGTGAGATCACGTGAATGAGTGAGTGAGATCACGTGAATGAGTGAGTGAGATCACGTGAATGAGTGAGTGTGAACGAGTGAGTGAGTGTGCGTGAGTGAGAGTGAGTGAGAGTGAACGAGCGTGAGAGTGAACGAGTGAGTGAGGTGAGAGTGAGTGAGTGAGGTGAGAGTGAATGAGTGAGTGTGAATGAGTGAGTGTGAGAGTGAGTGAGTGTGCGTGAGTGAGGTGAGAGTGAATGAGTGAGTGAGAGTGAATGAGTGAGGTGAGAGTGAATGAGTATGCGTGAATGAGTGAGTGAGTGAGATCACGTGAACGAGTGAGTGAGATCACGTGAACGAGTGAGTGAGATCACGTGAACGAGTGAGTGAGATCACGTGAACGAGTGAGTGAGATCACGTGAACGAGTGAGTGAGATCACGTGAACGAGTTAGTGAGATCACGTGAACGAGTGAGTGAGTGTGCGTGAGTGAGAGTGAGTGAGAGTGAACGAGTGTGAGAGTGAACGAGTGAGTGAGGTGAGAGTGAGTGAGGTGAGAGTGAATGAGTGAGTGTGAGTGAGTGAGTGAGATCACGTGAATGAGTGAGTGAGATCACGTGAATGAGTGAGTGAGATCACGTGAACGAGTGAGTGTGAACGAGTGAGTGAGTGTGCGTGAGTGAGAGTGAGTGAGAGTGAACGAGTGTGAGAGTGAACGAGTGAGTGAGGTGAGAGTGAGTGAGGTGAGAGTGAATGAGTGAGTGTGAGTGAGTGAGATCACGTGAATGAGTGAGTGAGATCACGTGAATGAGTGAGTGAGATCACGTGAACGAGTGAGTGTGAACGAGTGAGTGAGTGTGCGTGAGTGAGAGTGAGTGAGAGTGAACGAGTGTGAGAGTGAACGAGTGAGTGAGGTGAGAGTGAGCGAGTGAGTGAGTGAGGTGAGAGTGAACGAGTGAGTGAGGTGAGAGTGAGTGAGTGAGGTGAGAGTGAACGAGTGAGTGAGGTGAGAGTGAGTGAGTGAGTGAGAGTGAACGAGTGAGTGAGGTGAGAGTGAGTGAGTGAGGTGAGAGTGAACGAGTGAGTGAGTGAGGTGAGAGTGAACGAGTGAGTGAGGTGAGAGTGAGTGAGTGAGTGAGAGTGAACGAGTGAGTGAGGTGAGAGTGAGTGAGTGAGGTGAGAGTGAACGAGTGAGTGAGTGAGGTGAGAGTGAACGAGTGAGTGAGGTGAGAGTGAGTGAGTGAGTGAGAGTGAACGAGTGAGTGAGATCACGTGAACGAGTGAGTGTGAACGAGTGAGTGAGTGTGCGTGAGTGAGAGTGAGAGTGAATGAGTGAGTGTGCGTGAACGAGTGAGTGAGGTGAGAGTGGGTGAGAGTGAATGAGTGAGTGTGAGAGTGAATGAGTGTGCGCGAGTGAGTGAGGTGAGAGTGAATGAGTGAGTGAGTGAATGAGTGAGTGTGATAGTGAATGAGTGTGCGCGAGTGAGTGAGGTGAGAGTGAATGAGTGAGTGAGTGTGCGTGAACGAGTGAGTGAGCGTGAACGAGTGAGTGAGAGTGAATAAGTGAGTGAGTACGCGCGTGAGTGAGTGTGCGAGTGCCATGGAGGAGCGCTCCGTGCCCGCCCCCCCCCACCCCGCCGCCGTTTGGCATCGTGACAAAAAGGTCTCCGAGGGTCGTGACCCCAACCCGGCCGGGCGAATGACGCCACATTCCTCCGGTCACCACCACCACCCCCACCCCCTCAGCCCTCACCTCTCTCTCTCTCCCTCCCATCTCTGTGTCCGCAATGTCACCCCGGTCCTGAGGGAGGGATTTCGGGTTCTCTTCTCGGCGTTGGCTGGCAGTGGGAATATCTTTTCCGTTTACTCTGCGAACTCGCCTAAAAAAAAGTTTGGAATTTCTGAAATTTTTTCGTGTGTGTGTGTTGCGCTGCCCGTTTTGTGCATGCGTGGCCGACTCTCCCTCTCTCTCTCCATCTTACACCGCCGCCACCACCACCACCGCAACTGCCACCACCATCACCGCCGCCACCGCTGCCACCGCCACCACCGCTGCCGCCACCACCGCCGCCACTGCCACCACTGCCACCACCACCACCATCACCACCATCGCCGCCACCACCACCGCCACCACCGCCACCACCGCTGCCGCCACCACCGCCACCGCCACCACTGCCACCACCATCACCACCACCACCACCACCGCCACCACCGCTGCCGCCACCACCGCCACCACTGCCATCACCACCACCATCACCACCATCGCCGCCACCGTCGCCACCACCGCCGCCACTGCCACCACCACCACCGCGCCGTGCATTTCAGTCAAGGTTTTGCCGCCCAAACGGTACTTGTCATAATATAGGTTTTTGGGTCAGATCGCGTTATTTATAAATGTGTCGTAACCCTCCACCACCCGACACGGCCAAACAGTAAAAAAAATGTGTCACGTTTTTTTAAAAGGACAAAATAATTCACTTCATTAGCCCACCGGTGTGTGTTGAAGAGAGAATCAACAGCATTTTAAAATTTTACTTTACCGAAAAAATTTGACTTTACCAAAAGAACCAAGAAGATGAATCCCTGCAGTCACGAAAGCTTTACATCAAAATTTGAGTAGCACGACGTTTCGCTGGTAATTACAATCGGCTTCATCGGGCAAGAATGGTGAAGCTCTCCTGTTTGCTCTCGGTCTTAAATATAGAGCAGCATCGGCAATCTGGTGCAGTGATTCGAGGCACTTGTCAGTTTAGCAGCAGAATCTCCTACCCCGGGCGCACACCCCCTGAGTCTTGAAGCTGCAATCCCCCCGCGCCTTCCGATGTTAGGAAGCCCGACTGGGAGCTGTGCATACTCTTAGTTTTTTCGGTAAAGTCACGTAGGTAAAAAATTATTTTAAAAAATTATAATTAATTGATACAGAAAATCTGGCTGTGACGGTCCCACCTGATGACGGAGACTTGTGTTGCCTCCGAAACGTCGTGATTTTGATTATTTTATTATTTTATTAATTTTAATTTCAATTGTTTTTTACCTAAGTGACTTTACCGAAAAAACTAAGAGTATGAATCCTTGCAGTCACGAAAGCTTCAAATCTAGAATTAGGGAGCTGTGCACTTTTAGATCCAGATTGAAAACGATTTTCTTTTAGAAGTTGTTGTTGTGTGTCTTAGTTTGTTGTCCTACCGCCTGCCGCTGTACCGACGATAAGCAACGGTTGGCTACGTACGGTGCGAAAGAAGTTCAACATACGACACTGTACAATGCACACGACACGATAAACTACATACTACACTACACGCTACACTAGAGACAACGATACACCACACGAGGAGAAACTACACTACTATACAGTAGCTGATACTACACTATACACTACACCACTGCTGCACACTACACTATATAGTACACTCCACTATGCACTACACTACTATACACTAGCAGACACTACACTATACACTACACCACTGCTGCACACTACACTATGCACTACACTACTATACACTACACTATGCACTACACTGCTTTACACTAGTATACACTACACTATACACTACACCACTGCTGCACACTACACTATATAGTACACTACACTATGCACTACACTACTATACACTACACTATGCACTACACTAGTATACACTACACTATACACTACACCACTGCTGAACACTACACTATGCACTACACTACTATACACTACACTATGCACTACACTACTTTACACTAGTATACACTACACTATACACTACACACTACACTATACAGTACACTACACTATGCACTACACTACTATACACTACACTACTATACACTACACTATGCACTACACTAGTATACATTACACTACTATACACTTCACTATACACTACTATACACACTACACTACTATACACACTACACTACTATACACTAGTATACACTACACTATACACTACACCACTGCTCCACACTACACTATACACAACGATACGCCACACTAGTATATACTCCACTACATTATACACTACACTATAAACTACACTACTATACACTAGTATATACTACACTATACACTACTCCACTATGCACTACACTACTATACACTACACTATGCACTACACTACTATACACTACACTATACACTACACTAGTATACACTACACTATACACACTACACTACTATACACACTACACTACTATTCACTAGTATACACTACACTACACACTACACCACTATGCTACACACTCCACTATGCACTACACTACTATACACTACAATACACTACACTATACACTACACTATATACTAGTCTACACTACACTATACACTACACCACTCTATTACATTGAGAACTCGGTTTTTTAGAACTGATTTTTGTGTTTAGTTTGTACCCCCCCCCCCCCCGCCGTACCTCTGATTAGCAACGGTTGGCGACGTACGGTGCGAAAGAAGTTCTACATAATACTACACTGTATAATACACACGATACACCCCAGCCATCATCATTGTGCTGCTGCTGTCAAACCCCCAATGGTTTCAAATGGTGTGCCGGGCCCCTCACTCGCTCACACACTGATGATGTCTTATCGGCGAAAGGGGAGGCGCTGGGTGGGGAGGGTGGGGAGGGGCTGGGTGGGGAGGGTGGGGAGGGGCTGGGTGGGGAGGGTGTGGAGGGGCTGGGTGGGGAGGGGCTGGGTGGGGAGGGTGGGGCTGGGAGGGGAGGGTGGGGAGGGGCTGGGTGGGGAGGGTGGGGAGGGGCTGGGTGGGGAGGGGCTGGGTGGGGAGGGGCTGGGTGGGGAGGGTGGGGAGGGGCTGGGTGGGGAGGGTGGGGTGGGGCTGGGTGGTGAGGGGCTGGTCACCCCGTGGTGCCCTTATAAAACTCAACGTCTAACCTACTCACGCCGGCTTGTGCCCGCCCTCACAGTCGGGCATATTTGCGGAATACACCACGCCGCCGTTGACCCTGGCCATTGACCGAGCAACCCAACGTTCCTACCAGCTCCCTCCGCATGAATGTGTTGCAAGGGATCTTGATGCTGCTGCTGCTGTCTGCTCGTTACCCGTGCGCCCCCTGGTGGTGTTGGTCGATGTTGATGTGGGACCTTTGCAGCATCAAATATAACAAAAGGTTTAACACGTAGGCAATTGCGGCCAATATAATCGGTAATACATTTATATATTTACGCCGATCTAACCCCCCCCCAAAAAAAATCTGTATTAACGATAACAATGGGTTTAAAGCTTTCGTGACTGCAGGGATTCATATTTTTGGTTCTTTCGGTAAAGTCACGTAGAATGGAAATAATAAAAAAATAATAAAAACATAATAAAATAATTCTCACGACGTGAGAATTATTTAAATGTTTTATTTTTATTATTTTATTATTTCCATTCTACGTGACTTTACCGAAAGAACCAAGAATATGATAACAATGGGTTTTACCACTTTCTGGCAATAAGGGAGTTGTGTTCGGAGTCACGTAGGTAAAAAAAATGAAATTAAAAATAAAATAATACAAATCACGACGTTTCGGAGGCAACACAAGTCTCCGTCATCAGGAATCCCTGCCTCACTTGATGCAGCAAATCTGGCTGTGACGGTCCCACCTGATGACGGAGACTTGTGTTGCCTCCGAAACGTCGTGATTTTTAAATCCTTTATATTAAGTTCACTTGCTTGCTTGCACGCTTACGACCGTGCAAATCTTTCGGTCGTGATCCAATCGAGCTGACATTTTGCACACAGACTCGTTGTGCGTGACAATTTATTTTCGTGAAAAAAAAAATCCAAAATTTTCCACTTTTTAGGAACATTTTTTTTCATATTTAATTTAAAATACCAATGTGATAAAAATGAAAATCTTACTCAAGAAAAACTAAAATGAATAATAAAATAAAACCACGCATATAAAGGATTTATAGTGAAAAACTTAGTTTTTACGGGTTAATTTTTTATTATTTTATTTTTATTAATTTTAATTTCATTTCTTTTTTACCTACGTGACTTTACCGAAAAAACTAAGGGGATAAATCCTTGCAGTCACGAAAGCTTCAAATCTAGAATTGTGTTCGGATGTTAAAACATCTAACGGAATCCTTTTTTCAAGAAACCATGTTCCGCATTAACCAGACACACTGCTTAGTGGTGAACATGCCAACACAAAACAAACGCAGCTTTTTAAACTGGTACAAAACTGACACCTTTATTCAAGGCATCATGTTTGCAATAACCACAACACAAGTAGTCAAAAATGCAAACAAAAAGAAGCAACTCTGATAATGATAATAATATGCACTGTCCTTGAAGTTGATTGGTCCACACCCGAGACGGCTTTCTTTAGAGCCTAAGTCCCCATTGGTGTTGGACCAGATGACACCAGAAGGCGTACAACTCAAAGACAGTGCAATATCAGAGTATTGAGAGCTCGGGGTAAGCATTTACACTATGAGATCTCTTTTACCAGTGGCAAAATATAGTAGTAGGTTTTTACCCTTTTAAACTGGTACAAAACTGACACCTTTATTCAAGGCTTCATGTTTGCAATAACCACAACACAAGTAGTCAAAAATGCAAACAAAAAGAAGCAACTCTGATATGTGATAATAATATGCACTGTCCAAACATGATGCCTTGTATAAAGGTGTCAGTTTTGTACCAGTTTAAAAGGGTAAAAACCTACTACTATATTTTGCCACTGGTAAAAGAGATCTCATAGTGTAAATGCTTACCCCGAGCTCTCAATACTCTGATATTGCACTGTGTTTGAGTTGTACGCCTTCTGGTGTCATCTGGTCCAACACCAATGGGGACTAGGCTCTAAAGAAAGCCGTCTCGGGTGTGGACCAATCAACTTCAAGGACAGTGCATATTATTATCATTATCAGAGTTGCTTCTTTCTGTTTGCTTTTTTGACTACTTGTGTTGTGGCTATTGCAAACATAATGTCTTGTATAAAGGTGTCAGTTTTGTACCAGTTTAAAAGGGTAAAAACCTACTACTATTTTTTGCCACTGGTAAAGGAGGTCTCATAGTGTAAACGCAGCTTTCTGTCACCAGTGTGGACCAATCGGTGTCAAATGACGATGCGTGTATTTTCAGAGCGTGGTTTTTGTTTGCGTGTTCACCACAAGAAACGTCTGTGGTTAATGCAGACACGGTTCCTTGCAACAAAAAAAGGTTTCTGTTTGGTGTTTTAACATTTTAGCACAATTGTTTTTTATTGTTAGAAAGGTCTGAAACCTATTGTTAGATTTTGGTCGATGTTATCCTATTTAATTATCGGAGCCTGCAGACTGTATCTGTCCGCACGCACGCACACACATTCGCACACGCGACACTCACTCATCCCTACGTCACCCACTAATTCCTCACTGAGACAGACTTATCCTTAAGTCACTCACTAACTCACTCCTCACACTGACATAGACTCATCCCTATGTCACTCACTAACTCACTCACTCCTCACTGTGACACTGTGTGCGTGATGGGACGTGGGGAGCGATAGTGTAGCGGTTAGCGCGCTGCGCTATGAACCCGGCGACACGGGTTCGATTCCCGCGCACTGCCAACATCAGGTGACAATTATCTGAACCGGTCCCGGGCCTCCCCTAGGTCGACTCAGCCTCATATGAGTACCTGGTGCGGTGTGTAAACATTGCCACTAGGGAGACAAAGGCGGTCGGGCGTGGTGCTGGCCACCCACCCCCCTCGTGTACCGTTCTGGCCTTCATAGGTGCTCGCTAACAGCACTTGCCCCTACAGTCTGTTAAGGCTATACAGGGGATCTTTGTCTTTGTGATGGGACAGTAGTGCAACGGTTAGCACGCTGTGCTCCGAACCCATCAGCAACCCGCCTTCAATTCCCACTCACGGCCACCAACACCGGTGACGATTATTGGGTGCCACGGTGGCTAGGAGATGTAAACTACCTCGCCTGGTATACAGGAGGTCGTGGGTTCGATCCCGACCCTGACGCCTGCTGTATATTTGGAGTTTTCACGTGGCTAGGAGATGTTAACTACCTCGCCTGATATGCAGGAGGTCGTGGGTTTGATCCCGACCCTGACGCCTGCTGTATATTTGGAGTTTGCATGTGGCTAGGAGATGTTAACTACCTCGCCTGGTATGCAGGAGGTCGTAGGTTCGATCCCGACCCTGACGCCTGCTGTATATTTGGAGTTTGCATGTGGCTAGGAGATGTTAACTACCTCGCCTGGTATGCAGGAGGTCGTGGGTTCGATCCCGACCCTGACGCCTGCTGTATATTTGGAGTTTGCATGTGGCTAGGAGATGTTAACTACCTCGCCTGGTATACAGGAGGTCGTGGGTTCGATCCCGACCCTGACGCCTGCTGTATATTTGGAGTTTGCATGTGGCTAGGAGATGTTAACTACCTCGCCTGGTATGCAGGAGGTCGTGGGTTCGATCCCGACCCTGACGCCTGCTGTATATTTGTAGTTTGCAGTGTCTCTTTTTCTCGCGTGGATTTTCTCCGGTTCCTCCGGTTTTTCCCTCCACATTCTGAATCAACACCACACGTTTTAGAGTATTTGTGTGCTGCGATAACTTACCACGTGATCACAAGCCACTTCGTTGAGCTATCATTTCTGGCTAAATCGCTTCTGAAAATGAAGCTAATCGTTCAATGGGCCATAACCGATAAAATAAAAAAAATATTTACCTGAACCGGTCCCGGGCCTTCCCTAGGTCGACTGAGCCTCAAATGAGTACCTGGTGCGGTGTGTAAACATCTTCATTTGGGGGAGACAAAGGCGGTCGGGCGTGTTGCTGGCCACGCACCTCCTCGTGTGCCACCGTGCCGGCCTTCATAGGTGCTGCTACTCCCTAAGCAGCACTTGCCCCAACAGTAATTTACAAGCTATACGGGGGATCTTTGTTTGTTCTTTGTTGTGATGGGACGATAGCGGTCTTCTTCATCTCATCACCTTCAACTGATCTTCTTGGTTCTTTTGGTAAAGTCACGTGGAAGGGAAATAATAAAATAATAAAAATCAAACACAATAAAATAATTTTCACGACTTTTCGGCCACAACGCAAGCAGCCGTCCTTAGGTGAAGAACAGGTCTGTCGGAAAGACAGCGTCTGAATGAACACTACCAAGCTTGGCAGACCTGTTCTTCACCTGAGGACGGCTGCTTGCGTTGTGGCCGAAACGTTGTGAGAATTGTATTTTATTATGTTTGATATTTTTATTATTTTATTATTTCCCTTCTACGTGACTTTACCGAAATAACCAAGAAGATGAATCCCTGCAGTCACGAAAGCTTTAAATCGAAACCTTAAACTGAGTTGTGTAGCTCCTTTTCAGACGCGACCTGGCTCTCACAAGTGATAGCTCAACAAAGTGGCTTATCAACACGTGGACATTTATATCAGCCAAATACTCTGAACGCACGTTTCTAAATGTGGAGGGGAAAAACAGGAGGACCCGGAGAAAAATCAACGCGACCACGGGGAGAGACGCATGCAGACATACAGCATCAGAGGTCGCAACCGGGTACCCGATACCCGATACCCGGCTACCCGTACCTGGCCAGGTACGGGTAGCCGTTTGCGACCCTGGTGTGGCCGGGTCCGGGTCCGGGTAGGCCGTGAGTCACTGGTGAGTAACCGTTTGTCACTCATTTCGGGTAGGGTACGGGTACGGGTAGGGTACCCGTACCCGGCCGGGTACGGGTACGGGTACCCATTTGCGACCCTGGTGCGGCCGGGTACGGGTACGGGTAAGGAATCAAAACCCGTTTGCGACCTCTGTACAGCAGGCATCAGGGTCGGAATCGAACCCACGAACTTCTGCATTCCAGGCGAGGGAGATAACATCTCCCGGCGACCATTGCACTCCTACTTAGTATCTCGTTTTGAGTGTCGTTCCCTGCCCTGATGCGCCTACTCGCCCGCTCGCCCGCCCACTGACTCCCAGCAACGGCACAGTAACGCTGTTACCGCGATGGGGAACACGGCCAGTGCGTGACGCTGACACCCACCCACGCACGCTCCATCGCTGGCTCCCATCCACCCACCAACCCACGCAGCCGGAGATCCGCCCACCCTCCCAGCCATCCACCCACCCTCCCAGCCATCCACCCACCCTCCCAGCCATCCACCCACCCTCCCAGCCATCCACCCATTCATCCACTCAGTCACCCACTCGGCTACCCACCCAACCCATCCACAAACCCAAAAAGCCACCCAGCCAGCCAGCCACGGACACACACACGGACACACGCGTGAACACACATGCACATGCACACATGCAAACACGAAGATTCCCCGTACAGCCTTAAGACTGTTGGGGCAAGTGCTGTTAGCGAGCACCTATGAAGGCCGCCACGGCACACGAGAGGGTGGGTGGCCAACACCACGCCCGGCCGCCTTTGTCTCCCTAGTGGCGATGTTTACACACTGCACCGGGTACTCATTTGAGGTTGAGTCGACTTAGGGGAGGCCCAGGACCAGTTCAGATAATCGTCACCGGTGTTGGCCGTGAGCGGGAATCGAACTCTGATCGCCGGGTTCGTAGCGCAGCATAGCGCTAACCGCTACACTACCGCTCCCCACATGCACACACACGTGGACACACACATGGAAACACGCGGACACACACAAACACACCCGCGGACACACGGTCACACACGCGGTGGCTACACTCGGTGTGATTCAGGCGGACCCCCTCTCCGTCACCGCCACCACCACCACCACCAACCACCGCTGGTCCCGTCTGCGGCGCGGAAACAATGGCATTCCATCTCGGGAGGAAATCCTCTGGTTCCGTGTGGCTTCCACACCATAAATAGCCGTGGCTGCGGCCAGCCAGCGGGGGCCCCATGAGGCCAGAGATGCATGAAGAGGAGTAGGAGGATGAGGATGATGAGGAGGAGGAATCACGGCAGATAGAACGGTACCGTCGCGGATCGTCGCAGCTTCTGTGCGGAGGCATCCGGGACCTTCTCTTTAAAAACCAAAAAGTCATCGCTGTAAATATTCTCGCTTCTGTTCGGCGTTTGTTTTTGTTGTCGGGCGCACGATCTCCAGAGTGAGCGGATCTCCAGCGGTGGAGAGGGGTGGGGTGGTGGTGGTGGGGGGAGAGGATGACTCGTAGCCCAGATTTGGCCGGAGTGGCGCACGAGCGGGCTGGTGACAGCGGGCTGGGTTCGTGTCGGTGAAGAGTGAGTGAGGTTAGTGAGTGACTTGAGGATGAGTCTGTCTCGGTGAAGAGTTCCTGAGTTAGTGAGTGACTTGAGGATGAGTCTGTCTCGGTGAAGAGTGAGTGAGGTTAGTGAGTGACTTGAGGATGAGTCTGTCTCAGTGAGGAGTTAGTGAGTTAGTGAGTGACTTAAGGATGAGTTTGTCTCGGTGAGGAGTTAGTGAGGTTAGTGAGTGACTTGAGGATGAGTCTGTCACAGTGAGGAGTTCGTGAGTTAGTGAGTGACTTAAGGATGAGTCTGTCTCGGTGAGGAGTTCGTGAGTTAGCGAGTGACTTGAGGATGAGTCTGTCTCAGTGACGAGTTAGCGAGTGACTTAAGGATGAGTCTGTCTCGGTGAGGAGTTAGTGAGGTTAGTGAGTGACTTGAGGATGAGTCTGTCACAGTGAGGAGTTCGTGAGTTAGTGAGTGACTGAAGGATCAATCTGCCTCGGTGAGGAGTTCGTGAGTTAGCGAGTGACGTAGGGATGAGTCTGTCTCAGTGAGGAGTGAGTGACGTTAGGATGAGTGAGTGTCACGGTGAGGAGTTGGTGAGTTAGTGAGTGACGTAGGGATGAGTGTATCAGTGAAGAGTGAGTTAGTGAGTGATGTAGGGATGATTCTGTCTCAGTGACGAGTTAGTGAGTGACGTAGGGATGAGTGAGTGTCACAGTGAGGAGTGAGTGAGTTAGTGAGTGACGTAGGGATGAGTGAGTGTCAGTAAGGAGTTAGGGAGTTCGTGGGTGACGTCGGGATGAGTGAGTGTATCAGTGAAGAGTGAGTTAGTGAGTGACGTAGGGATGAGTGAGTGTCACAGTGAGGAGTTGTTGAGTTAGTGAGTGACGTAGGGATGAGTGAGTGTCACAGTGAGGAGTTGTTGAGTTAGTGAGTGACGTAGGGATGAGTCTGTGTCAGTGAGGAGTTAGGGAGTGACGTAGGGATGAGTGAGTGTCACAGTGAAGAGTTAGTGAGTTAGTGAGTGATGTACGAGTGAGTGTCACAGTGAGGAGTTAGGGAGTTAGTGAGTGACGTAGGGATGAGTCTGTGTCAGTGAGGAGTTAGGGAGTGACGTAGGGATGAGTGAGTGTCACAGTGAAGAGTGAGTGAGTTAGTGAGTGATGTACGAATGAGTGTCACAGTGAGGAGTTGTTGAGTTAGTGAGTGACGTAGGGATGAGTCTGTCTCCACGAGGTCTCGGTGAGTGACGTAGCGATGCCGTGTCATTTTCTGACATCTGTATAAGACGTCCTGAGCCAGTGGGTTGGTGAGTGACGTAACGATGAGTCGGTCTGTGTGTCACTGCTTCTGGCTCGTGGAAGCTGCCCTGTCCCCACGTCCGGTCGGGATGGAGCAGATTGCACCCCGTTGCGTCTGCATTCGCTCCTCGGTTCTCTCCGCTACGGACGCAGCGTGACAAGGTGTGATATAATGTGTCTGGTGTGACGAGGTGTGGTGTAGGTCTGGTGTGACGAGTTGTGGTGTGTGACGAGGCGTGGTGTGTGACAAGGTGTGATATAATGTGTCTGGTGTGACGAGGTGTGTGTGGTATGACGAGGCGTGGTGTAGGTCTGGTGTGACGAGTTGTGGTGTGTGACGAGGCGTGGTGTGTGACAAGATGTGATATAATGTGTCTGGTGTGACGAGGTGTGTGTGGTATGACGAGGCGTGGTGTAGGTCTGGTGTGACGAGGCGTGGTGTGTGACGAGGCGTGGTGTGTGACAAGATGTGATATAATGTGTCTGGTGTGACGAGGTGTGTGTGGTATGACGAGGCGTGGTGTAGGTCTGGTGTGACGAGGCGTGGTGTGTCACGAGTTGTGGTGTGTGACGAGGCGTGGGGTGTGACGAGATGTGATATGAGAGGTGGTATCGGTCTGGTGTGACGAGGCGTGGTGTGTGACGAGGGGCAGTGTGTGATGAGGTGTGGAGGGGTACCAGAGGTCGCAAACGGGTTTTGATTCCTTACCCGTACCCGTACCCGGCCGCACCAGGGTCGTAAACGGGTACCCGTACCCGTACCCGGCCGTACCCGATTGCGACCTCTGGGATGAAGCCATGTTGCAGGCGCGGATGGGTTGATTCTAGGAACTTGAATTGTGAGAAGAGACAAGACGTTGGGAAATGAGTGACAAACAGTTACTCACCAGTGACTCACGGCCTACCCGTACCCTGGCCGCACCAGGGTCGCAAACGGGTACCCGTGCCCATACCCGGCCGGGTACGGATATTGGGTAGGGTACGGGTATCGGGTACCCGATTGCGACCTCTGGGATGAAGCCATGTTGCAGGCGCGGGTGGGTTGATTCTAGGAACTTGAATTGTGAGAAGAGACAAGACGTTGGGAAATGAGTGACAATCACGGTGACTCACCAGTGACTCACGGCCTACCCGTACCCGTACCCGGCCGCACCAGGGTCGCAAACGGGTACCCGTACCCGGCCAGGTACAGGTAGCCGGGTATCGGGTAGGGTACGGGTATCGGGTACCCGGTTGCGACCTCTGAGGGGTACTGCTGTGAGATGTGATGCCAAATTAGACATGGTGTGGCAAGGTGGGGGTTGTGAGGTGTGGTGTGCGCTGTGTGCTGTCACGTTCGTGAAATGTTAACTACCTCAAACCCCTAGTGTGCAGGAGGTCGTGTGTTTATCCCGACCCTGACGCCTGCTGTATATTTCACACCTGTTAAGCCATACTGTTTACCCGTGTTGTTGTACACGGGGATTAGGTCAATACGGCGTACAGCCGTTTCAATACAGGACATTTTTTGTTGTCTATTTGTTTGTGTTTCTCCCTTGTGATGGGACTTTGTAGGATGAACGTTGTGATTTTGTACGGGCACGGGGCGATCAATAAGGTCTGAGTTGGTCTGTAATAAGGTAGGGCACTGATAAGGGGTTGACGGGTATGATATTTGGATGTTAACTACGTCACCTGGTACACAGGAGGTTGTGGGTTCGATCCCGAATCTGACGCCTGCTGTACATTTGGAGTCTGCGTCTCTCTCCCCGTGCTCGCATGGATTTTTCTCCGGGTCTTTCGGTTTTTCCCTCCAACACTCAGAAACATGCGTTTTCGAGTATTTGGCTGCTATAAATCTCCACGTGATGATAAGGTTTAGTAACTGCAGCTACATACTATTAACATTACTTCCCTTTATTAATGCTACCCCTATCCCCTCCCTTTGATGCTGCTAATCCTGCATAATGCACGGGCATAATATGACTTTGAAACCCCCCGCCCACCTCCTCCGCATTTTACAAGTAGTGACTAATCCCATATCTGCATTTCCCATAAATATGCTAAATTCCTCTTGATATGCAAATTCCTTTGTCACGGCGCTCTTCCCCCCTCCATCCCAGCTTAAATAGACGCTCCAAGCCTGGTGGTGTTTCATTCTTCACCTGAGGACGGCTGCTTGAGTTGTGGCCGAAACGTCGTGAGAATTATTTTATTATGTTTATTTTATTTATTATTTCCCTTCTACGTGACTTTACCGAAAGAACCAAGAAGATGAATCCCTGCAGTCACGAAAGCTTTAAATCGAAATGAGCCACTTCGTTGAGCTATCATTTGCGGCCAGGTCGCTTCTGTTTAAAGAGCTACCCGGCTCAGTGGGCCTTCCCTAATAAAAAATCAAGGAGTAAAATAGTGTTAATTGTTTTTTTACCCTTTTATCTGGCAACAAAACTGACACCTTTTTTTACAAGGAGTCATGTTTGCATAGACCACAATACCTGCAGTCGTAATGCAAACAAAAAACACAACTCTGATAATGTATGCACTGTCCTTGAAGTTGATTGGTCCACACCCGAGACAGCTTTCCTTAGAGCCTAGTCTCACATGGTGTTGGACCAGATGACGCCAATAGGCGCACAACTCAAAGACAATGCACCATCAGAGTATGAGAGCTCGGGGTAAAGCATTTACACCATTGGTATCTCATTTGCCAGTAAAAAAATATGATAATTGGTTTTTTACCCTTTTATCTGGCAACAAAACTGACACCTTTTTTACAAGGAGTCATGTTTGCATAGACCACAATACCTGCAGTCATAATGCAAACAAAAAACATAACTCTGATAATGTATGCACTGTCCTTGAAGTTGATTGGTCCACACCCGAGACAGCTTTCCTTAGAGCCTAGTATCACATGGTGTTGGACCAGATGACGCCAAAAGGCGCACAACTCAAAGACAATGCACCATCAGAATATGAGAGCTCATAAAAAAGGTGTCAGTTTTGTTGCCAGATAAAAGGGTAAAACAAGTATAACCCGTAAAAACAAAGTTTTTCACTATAAATCCTTTATATGCGTGGCGGCTAGAGTCCTCTCGTCCTCTGGCTTGAGATGGCTGCCACCTATGGGTCAGATGATTGCATTGCACCATTAAGCAATTGGTAATTAAATATAATCTTTTTGTCCTAAAAAGTGTAACATTTTGGAAAAAAAATGTCACGAACATTAATTGTCACGCACAACGAGTCTGTGTGCAAAATGTCAGCTCGATTGGATCACGGGAAGTGGGTTAAAAAACGACCGAAAGATTTGCACGGTCCTAAGCAAGCAAGTGAACTTAATATAAAGGATTTAAAAACAATTATCATATTTTTAACTGGCAAATGAGGTTCCAATGGAGTAAAATAGTGTCACTGTGTGGGGGTTCTACAAGGTTGGGGGTGTAGCACAGAGTGATGAGAGGTTAGGGTATGGCGTCGACGTGTGGGTGACTAGGTGGGGTATGGTGCACGGAGTTTTAATTGCAGCGTAGTAAGGTGTGTAACACGTGTGAGTGGTGTGTGTGCACGTGTGTGTGGAGCGGTGGTGCAGCGGTTAGCGCCACGCTGCGCTACGAACCCGGCAACTCGAGTTCGATCGCCGCTCGCTATCAACACCGGTGACGATTATCTGAACCGGTCCTGGGCCTTCCCTAGGTGGACTCAGCCTCAAATGAGTGCGTAGAAACATCGCCACTGGGGAGACAAAGGCGGCCGGGCGTGGTGCTGGCCACCCACCCCCTCGTGTGTGCCACAGTTCCGGGCCTTCATAGGTGCTGCTCGCTAACAGCACTTGCCCCAACAGTCTGTTACAGGCTGTATGGGGGTCTTTGTCTTTTGTGCCATTGTTCTTCGTGTAGACCAGGGGTCGGCAACCAAAATAACAAGAAGAGCCATTTCTTTCCAATTCGGTATTTCAAGAGCCGCAATGCATCTGAGTACATACTGTACATACGTACATATTGTCAAGAAGCAGCCCGCAAAGAGCCGCATGCGGCTCCGGAGCCGTAGGTTGCCGACCCCTGGTGTAGACAATGGCAAACTGCCTTCTGTTGAATTTCGATTTAATGCTTTCGTGACTGCAGGGATTCATCTTCTTGGTTTTTTTCGGCAAAGTCACGTAGAAGGGAAGTAATAAAATAATAAAAATAAAACATAATAAAATACAATTCTCACGACGTTTCGGCCACAACGCAAGCAGCCGTCCTCAGGTGACGCTGTCTTCTCGACAGACCTGTTTCTTCACCTGAGGACGGCTGCTTGCGTTGTGGCCGAAACGTCGTGAGAATTATTTTATGATGTTTTATTAATATTATTTTATTATTTTCATTCTACGTGACTTTACCGAAAGAACCGAGAAGATGCCTTCTGTTGAGTTTTTATTTTCGGGTCCATTGCTCATGCAGTGGTGGGCCCAAGTGCTGTCTGAGCCTATACCGGGGTGGGGTTTGGGGTGCGGGGGACACCTTCATTTGTGTGCCTGTGGGCCATTGGTCCTGTCTCCAAAACAAGAATCACACGGCGATACATTTGCATGTGTATACGTGCGTCTGTGTGTGTGTGTCTTGTGCCGCCCTCCAACAACAACGGAGGGCGGAGGAGCGACGCTCACAACAACGAGCGGAGCGCCGGGTGGTTAAAGCACAGCAAGTTGGTACAGTAGGGGGCACAGGTGGTGCATCAGCCAGTCATCTCGGTCATCTCGGTCAGTCGACCCGTGGCAACTGGGTCTGCCCCGTGACCTCCTGCCAGCGGGTGTTCGACACTTCACGTGGCCTCAGGGTGCACATGGCCTGGCACAAGCGTCGTGGTGACGTCACCGCCACTTAGTGGTGAATGGCGGTTGTTGTTGTGTCTTGTGTGTGGGGAGCGGTGGTGTAGCGGTTAGCGCGCTGCACTACGAACCTGTGCGACCCGGGTTCGATTCCCGCTCACGGCAAACACCAGTGACGATTATCTGAACCGGTCCTGGGCCTCCCCTAGATCGACTCAGCCTCAAATGAGTACCTGGTGCGGTGTGTAAACATCGCCACTGGGGAGACAAAGGTGGCGCTGGCCACCCACCCCCTCGTGTACCGTTCCGGGCCTTCATAGGTGCTCGCTAACAGCACTTGCCCCTACAGTCTGTTCAGGCTATATGGGGGATTCATCTTCTTGGTTCTTTCGGTAAAGTCGCGTAGAAGGGAAGTAATAAAATAATAAAAATAATAAATGATTCGGAATCAGACGCTGTCTCCCCGACAGACCTGGTTTTCACCTGAGGACGGCTGCTTGCGTTGTGGCCGAAACGTCGTGAGAATTATTTTATGTTTTATTTTTATTATTTTATTACTTCCCTTCTACGTGACTTTACCGAAAGAACCAAGAAGATGAATCCCTGCAGTCACGAAAGCTTTAAATCGAAATATATGGGGGATCTTTGTGTTATCTTTGTCTTGTGTGTGTGTCGTGTGTGTGTCGTGTGTGTGGGCGGTGGGGTTGAGTGGCAGTGCACCGCGGCGCTACGAACCCGGCGACCCGAGTTCGATTCCCGCTCGTGGCCAACGTCAAAGACAGAGCGACAGCTGTTTTATATCCGAATTTCTCTTCACTTGATACAGCATTCGTGCTGTGACGGTTCCACCTGAAGACGGAGGCTTGTGTTGCCTCCGAAACGTCGTGATTTTTCTTTTATTTTTTATTTTACTTTTAATAATTAAAATTTTTTACCTACGTGACTTTACCGAAAAAAACCTATGAATATAGCTGTTTTACATTCATATTCTTGGTTCTTTCGGTAAAGTCACGTAGAAGGGAAATAATAAAATAATAAAAATCAAACGCAATAAAATGAAATTCTCACGAGGTTTCGGCCACAACGCAAGCAGCCGTCCTCAGGTGACGAAACACAGAGAGCTGTCGGAAAGACAGCGTCTTAATGAACACTACTAAGCTTGGCAGCGTATTTTAAGCTGGGTTAGGGGAGGAGGAGAGAGCCTTGGACAAAGGAGTTTACATATCAACAGAGGAATTTAGCATATTGATGACAAATGCAGATATGGGGTTAGTCACTCCTTGCGAAATGTGTAGGTGGTGGGGGTTCTCAAAGTCATATTATGCTCGTGTATTATGTAGGATTAGCAGTAATAAATTACACCCCACGCCCGGCCACCTTCGTCTCCCCAGTGGCGATGTTTCAACGCACCCCACCAGGTACTCATTTGAGGCTGAGTCGACCTAGGGAAGGCCCAGGACCGGTTCTTATAATCGTCACCGGTGTTGATGGCGAGCGGCGATCGAACAAAGAATCAAGCACTGCATTAACCACACGCAGTACTTGCGGTGAGCATGCAAACAAACATGGCTCTGAGGATAATAACAACATATGCATCGTCTTTGAAACTGATTGGCCTATACCAGAGACCGCCTTCTTCATGGCCTAGTCTCATCACCAGAGGTCGCAAACGGGTTTTGATTACTTACCCGTACCCGGCCATACCCGTACCTTACCCGTACCCGGCCGGGTACGGGTAAGGTACGGGTATCGGGTACCCGACTGCGACCTCTGGGATGAAGCCATGTTGCAGGCGTGGGTGGGTTGATTCTAGGAACTTGAATTGTGAGAAGAGACAAGACGTTGGGAAATGAGTGACAAACGGTGACTCACCAGTGACTCACAGTCTACCCGTACCCGTACCCGGCCGCACCAGGGTCGCAAACGGGTACCCGTACCCGGCCGTACCCGATTGCGACCTCTGGGATGAAGCCATGTTGCAGGCGCGGGTGGGTTGATTCTAGGAACTTGAATTGTGAGAAGAGACAAGACGTTGGGAAATGAGTGACAAACGGTGACTCACCAGTGACTCACGGCCTACCCGTACCCGGCCGCACCAGGGTCGCAAACGGGTACCCGTACCCGTACCCGGCCGGGTACGGGTACCCGGGTATCGGGTAGGGTACGGGTATCGGGTACCCGGTTGCGACCTCTGCTCATCACCTCCCGTTGTATCGCCAGAGAGTGTAAAAAAAACCTCCTCTTATTTCCCTCCCCCCCCATCCTTTGTCTTTGTTTATTACAGCACTTGCCCCCAGCGGCCTGCTAAAGGTCTACCCCGGGGGGACCCCTCTGCCTCTCTTGCTTGTGTCTTGTTGACAGACGGCGGGGGCGAGGAGGGCAGGCGGCAGGCTGGTCACGCTCGCCTCGGCGAGCTGCTGCTTGCGCTCAAGCGCACGCTGGCCCGGCACCCGGCGCTGAGTCTGCGGGAGATACTCACCGCCACCGGCGCCCTCATCACCAGGGTCAAAGGTAACGGTCACCCCTGTAATTAATAAATAGATTATATAGTTTATAGAGTACGGTACCGTAAATTGCTCTGTTTTGCTAAATTATCACCATTCTTTAAGACTCCTGGGTAGGCTGTTTTTGACTTATGATGGGGTTATTGTAATGCATCTCCATCGTAAGTAGAGGACTATCGATACCTGGTCAAATTAAACATAGTTTAGTTCTAGAATGGGCCTCAATGAGCCTAAATACGTGGTCAAATTAAACAATAGTTTAGTTCTAGAATGGGCCTCAATGAGCCTAAATACCTGGTCAAATTAAACAATAGTTTAGTTTTAGAATGGGCGCTGATGGGCTTAACTACCTGGTCAAATTAAAAATAGTTTAGTTTTAGAATGTGCCTCAATGAGCCTAAATATCTGGTCAAATTAAACAATAGTTTAGTTTTAGAATGGGCGCTGATGGGCTTAACTACCTGGTCAAATTAAAAATAGTTTAGTTCTAGAATGGGCCTCAATGAGCCTAAATACGTGGTCAAATTAAACAATAGTTTAGTTTTAGAATGGGCGCTGATGGGCTTAACTACCTGGTCAAATTAAAAATAGTTTAGTTTTAGAATGTGCCTCAATGAGCCTAAATATCTGGTCAAATTAAACAATAGTTTAGTTTTAGAATGGGCGCTGATGGGCTTAACTACCTGGTCAAATTAAAAATAGTTTAGTTTTAGAATGTGCCTCAATGAGCCTAAATATCTGGTCAAATTAAAAATAGTTTAGTTTTAGAATGGGCCTGAATGTGTCTCTAAATACCTGGTCATATAAAACATAGTTTAGTTCTAGAATGGGCCTCAATGGACCTAAATACCTGGTCATATAAAACATAGTTTAGTTCTAGAATGGGCCTGAATGTGTCTCTAAATACCTGGTCATATAAAACATAGTTTAGTTCTAGAATGGGCCTGAATGTGTCTCTAAATACCTGGTCATATAAAACATAGTTTAGTTCTAGAATGGGCCTCAATGGACCTAAATACCTGGTCATATAAAACATAGTTTAGTTCTAGAATGGGCCTCAATGGACCTAAATACCTGGTCATATAAAACATAGTTTAGTTCTAGAATGGGCCTCAATGGACCTAAATACCTGGTCATATAAAACATAGTTTAGTTCTAGAATGGGCCTCGATGGGCCTAAATACCTGGTCAAATTAAAAATAGTTTAGTTTTAGAATGGGCCTAAATGGACCTAAATACCTGGTCAAATTAAACATAGTTTAGTTTTAGAATTGTCCTCAATTGGCCTAACTACCTGGTCAAATTAAAATTAGTTTAGTTTTAGAATGGGCCTCAATGGACCTAAATACCTGGTCACATTAAAAATAGTTTAGTTTTAGAATGGGCCTCAATGGACCTAAATACTTGGTCAAATTAAAAATAGTTTAGTTTTAGAATGGGCCTGAATGTGTCTCTAAATACCTGGTCAAATTAAAAATAGTTTCGTTTTAGAATGGGCCTCAATGAGCCTAAATACCTGGTCAAATTAAAAATAGTTTAGTTTTAGAATGGGCGCTGATGGGCTTAACTACCTGGTCAAATTAAAAATAGTTTCGTTTTAGAATGGGCCTCTAAATACCTGGTCAAATTAAAAATAGTTTAGTTCTAGAATGGGCCTCAATGAGCCTTAATACCTGGTCAAATTAAACATAGTTTAGTTTTAGAATGGGCCTAAATACCTGGTCAAATTAAAAATAGTTTAGTTTTAGAATGTGCCTCAATGAGCCTAAATACCGGTCATATTAAAAATAGTTTAGTTCTAGAATGTGCCTGAATGGGCCTAAATACCTGGTCACATTAAAAATAGTTTAGTTTTAGAACGAGCCTCATTGAGCCTAAATACCTGGTCAAATTTAAAATAGTTTAGTTTTAGAATGGGCCTCGATGGACCTAAACACCTGGTCAAATTAAAAGTAGTTTAGTTTTAAAATGGGCCTGAATGTGTCTCTAAATACGTGGTCAAATTAAAAATAGTTTAGTTTTAGAATGGGCCTTAATGGGCCTAAATACCTGGTCATATAAAACATAGTTTAGTTTTAGAATGTGCCTGAATGGGCGTAAATACCTGGTCAAATTAAAAATAGTTTAGTTCTAGAATGGGCCTGAATGTGTCTCTAAATACCTGGTCAAATTAAAAATAGTTTAGTTTTAGAATGGGCCTCCATGGGCCTCTAAATACCTGGTCAAATTTAAAATAGTTTAATTTTAGTTCCGACCGGAGCCAGAGCGACGCTCCTCGGATTTGTCCCCCGAGCCAACGGGTTCCTTCGTGGGTGGCGAGCAAGGAGAGGGGGAGTGGGGGCGGTGGAAGTAGGGGGGGGGGCGGTGGGGGGCAGAGGTGGATGGCTGGGTAAATAATAAACATAGCGAAAATAAAAACGGAAATAAATCTTCTTCTTCTCTCCGTGTTGCTGTGGCTGTTGATGTAGGGTGGCAACAGCAGTTCTTTTTGTTAACAACGCGGTGTTCGATGAGCCGGGTGATTGCGTGCAATGGGTGCATCATTGTCGCTGCTGTGATGATAATGGGTTTCTGTGTCTGTGTTTGAGTCTATAGGTGTCAGTGCGGGTCTGTGGGTCTGTGTGTGAGTTTATGGGTCTCCGTGTGAGTCTATGGGTCTCTGTGTGAGTCTATGGGTCCCTGTGTGAGTCTGTGTGTCTCTGTGTGTGAGTCTATGGGTCTCCGTGTGAGTCTGTGTGTGAGCCTATGGGTCTCTGTGTGAGTCTGTGTGTCTCTGTGTGAGTCTATGGGTCTCTGTGTGAGTCTGTGTGTGAGTCTATGTGTCTCTGTGTGAGTCTGTGGGTCTCTGTGTGAGTCTATGTGTCTCTGAGCCTATGGCTGTCCGTGTGTGTCTCTGAGCGAGTCTATGGGTCTCCGTGTGAGTCTGTGTGTCTCTGAGCCTATGGGTCTCTGTGCGAGTCTGTGTGTGAGTCTATGGCTCTCTGTGTGAGTCTGTGTGTCTCTGTGTGAGTCTGTGTGAGTCTGTGTGAGTCTCTGTGTGAACCTATGGCTCTCTGTGTGGGTCTGTGTGTCTCTGAGCCTATGGCTCTCTGTGTGAGTCTGTGTGTCTCTGAGCCTATTGCTCTCTGTGTGAGTCTGTGTGTGAGTCTATGGGTCTCTGTGTGAGTTTGTGTGTCTCTGTGTGAGCCTATGTGTCTCTGTGTGAGCCTATGGCTCTCTGTGTGGGTCTGTGTGTGTGAGCCTATGGCTCTCTGTGTGAGTCTGTGTGTCTCTGTGTGAGCCTATGGCTCTCCGTGTGAGTCTGTGTGTGAGTCTATGGCTCTCCGTGTGAGTCTGTGTGTCTCTGTGTGAGTCTATGGGTCTCTGTGTGAGTCTGTGTGTCTCTGTGTGAGTCTGTGTGTCTCTGTGTGAGTCTGTGTGTCTCTGTGTGAGTCTGTGTGTCTCTGTGTGAGTCTGTGTGTCTCTGTGTGAGTCTGTGTGAGTCTGTGTGTCTCTGAGCCTATGGCACTCTGTGTGAGTCTGTGTGTCTCTGAGCCTATGGCTCTCTGTGTGAGTCTATGGCTCTCTGTGTGAGTCTGTGTGTCTCTGTGTGAGCCTATGGCTCTCTGTGTGAGTCTCTGTGTGAGTCTATGGGTCTCTGTGTGAGTCTATGGGTCTCTGTGTGAGTCTATGGGTCTCTGTGTGAGTCTGTGTGTCTCTGTGTGAGCCTATGGCTCTCTGTGTGAGTCTCTGTGTGAGCCTATGGGTCTCTGTGTGAGCCTATGGGTCTCTGTGTGAGTCTATGGGTCTCTGTGTGAGTCTATGGGTCTCTGTGTGAGTCTATGGGTCTCTGTGTGAGTCTGTGTGTCTCTGTGTGAGTCTATGGGTCTCTGTGTGAGTCTATGGGTCTCTGTGTGAGTCTGTGTGTCTCTGTGTGAGTCTGTAGGTCTCTGTGTGAGTCTATGGGTCTCTGTGTGAGTCTGTAGGTCTCTGTGTGAGCCTATGGCTCTCTGTGTGAGTCTGTGTGTCTCTGTGTGAGTCTGTGTGTGAGTCTATGGGTCTCTATGTGAGTCTGTGTGTCTCTGTGTGAGTCTGTAGGTCTCTGTGTGAGTCTATGGGTCTCTGTGTGAGTCTGTGTGTCTCTGTGTGAGCCTATGGCTCTCTGTGTGAGTCTGTGTGTCTCTGTGTGAGTCTGTGTGTGAGTCTATGGGTCTCTGTGTGAGTCTATGGCTCTCTGTGTGAGTCTGTGTGTCTCTGTCTTATTCTTCTTCTTTGTATGGCTGACGGCGCGTGACTCTGCCGTTGCGCAAGTCCGCACGGCCAGATGATCCCAGGCCCGATGGGAGGAGCGCCAGCCGGAGCGACGATTGCCGCCGTGCGTCCGACCTCGCGCGTTTTGACGTCCGCGCCGCGTGCGTGCGTTCCCCTACCCCCCCCCCCCCCCCAGGCTACCCGTACGAGCGCTGCATCGGCGCTGACGAGCAGAAGCAGGGGATGATGCAGTCGGTGGACTCGCTAGCGCTCGCTTTCAGCAACAGGTGCGTCCGCACACGCCCCACCGGCACCGCCACCGCTCCCCACCCGCACGCGTCTAAGCGAGGACTTTGCTGTACGCACGTGTGTACGTGTGTGTGTCTGTGTGTGTGTGTTCAAGTGTGTGTGTGTGTCTGTGTGTTCAAATGTGTGTGTGTGTGTCTGTGTGTTCGTTTGTGTGTTCAAGTGTGTGTGTGTGTCTGTGTGTTCAAGTGTGTGTGTGTGTCTGTGTGTTCAAGTGTGTGTGTGTGTCTGTGTGTTCAAGTGTGTGTGTGTGTCTGTGTGTTCAAGTGTGTGTGTGTGTCTGTGTGTTCAAGTGTGTGTGTGTGTCTGTGTGTTCAAGTGTGTGTGTGTGTATGTGTGTTCAAGTGTGTGTGTGTGTCTGTGTGTTCAAGTGTGTGTGTGTGTGTCTGTGTGTTCAAGTGTGTGTGTGTGTCTGTGTGTTCAAGTGTGTGTGTGTGTCTGTGTGTTCAAGTGTGTGTGTGTGTCTGTGTGTTCAAGTGTGTGTGTGTGTCTGTGTGTTCAAGTGTGTGTGTGTGTCTGTGTGTTCAAGTGTGTGTGTGTGTGTCTGTGTGTTCAAGTGTGTGTGTGTGTCTGTGTGTTCAAGTGTGTGTGTGTGTCTGTGTGTTCAAGTGTGTGTGTGTGTCTGTGTGTTCAAGTGTGTGTGTGTGTCTGTGTGTTCAAGTGTGTGTGTGTGTTTGTGTGTTCAAGTGTGTGTGTGTGTCTGTGTGTTCAAGTGTGTGTGTGTGTCTGTGTGTTCAAGTGTGTGTGTGTGTCTGTGTGTTCAAGTGTGTGTGTCTGTGTGTTCAAGTGTGTGTGTGTGTGTCTGTGTGTTCAAGTGTGTGTGTCTGTGTGTTCAAGTGTGTGTGTCTGTGTGTTCAAGTGTGTGTGTCTGTGTGTTCAAGTGTGTGTGTGTGTGTCTGTGTGTTCAAGTGTGTGTGTGTGTGTCTGTGTGTTCAAGTGTGTGTGTGTGTCTGTGTGTTCAAGTGTGTGTGTGTGTCTGTGTGTTCAAGTGTGTGTGTGTGTCTGTGTGTTCAAGTGTGTGTGTGTGTCTGTGTGTTCAAGTGTGTGTGTGTGTCTGTGTGTTCAAGTGTGTGTGTGTCTGTGTGTGTGTCTGTGTGTTCAAGTGTGTGTGTGTGTCTGTGTGTTCAAGTGTGTGTGTGTGTGTCTCTGTGTGTTCAAGTGTGTGTGTGTGTGTCTGTGTGTTCAAGTGTGTGTGTGTCTGTGTGTTCACGTGTGTGTGTGTGTCTGTGTGTTCAAGTGTGTGTGTGTGTCTGTGTGTTCAAGTGTGTGTGTGTGTTTGTGTGTTCAAGTGTGTGTGTGTGTCTGTGTGTTCAAGTGTGTGTGTGTGTCTGTGTGTTCAAGTGTGTGTGTGTGTGTCTGTGTGTTCAAGTGTGTGTGTGTGTCTGTGTGTTCAAGTGTGTGTGTGTGTCTGTGTGTTCAAGTGTGTGTGTGTGTCTGTGTGTTCAAGTGTGTGTGTGTGTTTGTGTGTTCAAGTGTGTGTGTGTGTCTGTGTGTTCAAGTGTGTGTGTGTGTCTGTGTGTTCAAGTGTGTGTGTGTGTCTGTGTGTTCAAGTGTGTGTGTCTGTGTGTTCAAGTGTGTGTGTGTGTGTCTGTGTGTTCAAGTGTGTGTGTCTGTGTGTTCAAGTGTGTGTGTCTGTGTGTTCAAGTGTGTGTGTGTGTGTCTGTGTGTTCAAGTGTGTGTGTGTGTGTCTGT
>NC_136342.1:2947953-2977953 GCF_964198595.1 Lampetra fluviatilis | reverse complement strand
ACACTCACAGAGACCCATACTCACGGAGACCCATACTCACTAAGACCCATACACACAGAGACCAATACTCATAGAGACCCACACTCACAGAGACCCATACTCATAGAGACCCACACTCATGGAGACCCATACTCACAGAGACCCACACTCACAGAGACCCACACTCACAGAGACCCATACTCATAGAGACCCATACTCGTAGAGACCCATACTCGTAGAGACCCATACTCGTAGAGACCCATACTCATCGAGACCCATACTCGTAGAGACCCATACTCGTAGAGACCCATACTCGTAGAGACCGATACTCATCGAGACCCAGACTGCTACTAAACTTGTATTTTACCAGGTATTTTTAGGCCGGTGGTGATGGTAGTCATTGTGGTGGCGGAGCGCTGGGCAGCTAAAACGCAGAAAGTTTGCACAGTAGGGGCCACAGATGGTGCATCGGCCAGCCATCTCAGTCGGTCAACCCATGGCACCTGCTGGGTCTGTCCCGTGACCTCCTCCTGCCAGCAGCGAGCCTTCAACACTTCCCGCGAAGGCCTCAAAGCGCACCAGGCCTGGCACAGGTGCCGTGGTGACTTCGCCGCCGCTAAGTGGCGAATGGCGGCTATTGGGTTTGGTTTTGGCGGTGGAACCTTTGTCTTTGTTACCCAGCAGGGCTGGACTCGGAGGACCTGGACGAGCGTCTGCACTCGTGCGACGGGGGTATCGACGCGGCGCTAGCCTACGCAAAGGCCCTGTCCAAGTACATCAGCGGCCTTGCCGCATACGTCGAGCGCAGACTTGCAGTCGGTACGGACGCCTCGCCCGCCCACCCACGGCCACCCTCAACTCCCTGCACCACCACCACCAACACCACCACCACCATCTCCTCACTCTCCCCTCCACCATCTCTCCGATCCCTCCTTCAGCCCATCTCTCTCCCCGATCATCAATCCATAGCCTCCCTCCCTATCTCCCACCACCATCACCATCTATCATCTCCCTCCTTCAGTTCATTTCTCTGCCCTCTCTCTCTCTCCCCTGTCCACAAACCCCACCTCGGGATACGTGGGGCGGAGGCAACACACTGGGTATGGCCTCTCCCTCGCCCACCCATCCACAGCCCTCCCTCCTTGAATCCCACCACCATCTCCTCACTCTCTCCTCCACCATCTCTCCACTCCTCCTTCAGCTCATCTCTCTACCCAATCGCTCACACCCCCCCTTGCCCACCCATCCACCCCTCCCTCCCTCCCTCCCTCCTTGAATCCCACCACCATCTCCTCACTCTCTCCTCCACCATCTCTCCACTCCTCCTTCAGCTCATTTCTCTCCCCAATCGCTCACACCCCCCCCTTGCCCACCCATCCACCCCTCCCTCCCTCCCTCCCACCCTCCCTCCCTCCCTCCCTCCCTCCCTCCCTCCCTCCCTCCCTCCCTCCCTCCTTGAATCCCACCACCATCTCCTCACTCTCCCCTCCACCATCTCTCCACTCCTCCTTCAGCCCATCTCTCTCCCCTATCGGTCACACCCCCCCTTGCCCACCCATCCACCCCTCCCTCCCTCCCTCCCTCCTTCAATCCCACCACCATCTCCTCACTCTCTCCTCCACCATCTCTCCACTCCTCCTTCAGCTCATTTCTCTCCCCAATCGCTCACACCCCCCCCCCCTTGCCCACCCACGGCTACCCTACCTGCCTCCACCACCCCCCCCTCCCCAATGTCAACTACAAATCTCCCCACTATCCCCTCCACCATCTTTCCTCTGCTCTCCCTCCACATCATCTCTCTCCCTGATCCCCCAAACCCGCCCTCCCTCCACCACCACCACCACCATCTCTCCTCCAACAGTCAGCCCCGATGTCGTCCACCTGCAGTCGTCCTTCAGTCCCCGAGCCGGCGCCCCGATCGCGGGCCTCGCTCCCGGAAACTTCCAGCACTTTCCCCCCGTTAGACTCATCCAGCAGACTCCCACCGTCTTCTCGAAGCTTCCCCCGTGCAGTGGCCTTGCACCTGCCGTTGCCACCCCATCTCCACCGACCGACCCCACTAGAACCCTTTGCCACGTGCAGTACAACCTACCCCGGTGTCCATGGAGCTTTGTCTTCGTTTCGCTCACCAGACATCGACTACTCCAAGGACCTGATGAAGCTGGCGCAGTGTCCGATGCCGGCCTTCACCCACGAGGTACTTGCAACACCCCAACGACGGAGATTGTCACTAGGGTTGGGCGGGGTGGGGAGGGCGCATGCCCTGACAATGTGCGTTTTCACATATCTCTGTCTGTGACTGAAGGACGAATCCGATGAGCTATCAAGCTCTTGATAATTGTTTTTTTACCCTTCTATCTGGCAACAAAACTGACACTTTTTTTTTACAAGGAGTCATGTTTACATAGGCCACAATACCTGCAGTCATAATGCAAACAAAAAACATAACTCTGATAATGTATGCACTGTCCTTGAAGTTGATTGGTCCACACCCGAGACAGCTTTCCTCAGAGTCTAGTCTCACATGGGTTGGACCAGATTATCAGAGTTATGTTTTTTGTTTGCATTATGACTGCAGGTATTGTGGTCTATGTAAACATGACTCCTTGTAAAAAAAAAAGGTTTCAGTTTTGTTGCCAGATAGAAGGGTAAAAAACCAATTATCATATTTTTTACTGGCAAATAAGGTTCCAATGGTACCAAGCTCTTGTTCACATATGGTCCAGTGCGGAGGGCAGGGGGGATAGAGGAACGCACAATACAGACTAGATGGTGAGTCACTAAATAGATATAAATAATGGATACAAATTTTTGTTACATATATAAGTCCGATTTGTAGTGTTGATGGTTGTGATGCCGGTGGTGGTGATGGTAGTAATTGTGGTGGTGGTGGTGATGGTAGTGATGGCGGTGATGCTCATGGTGGTGATGGTAGTAATTGTGAATGGTGGTGATGGTGATGATGGTAGTAATTGTGGTGGTGGTGATGGTCGTCATTGTGGTGGTTGTGGTGGTGATGGTAGTGATGCCAATGGTGGTGATGGTAATAATTGTGGTGGTTGTGGTGGTGATGATTGTAGTAATTGTGGTGGTGGTGGTGATGGTCGTCATTGTGGTGGTTGTGGTGGTGATGATAGTGATGCCAATGGTGGTGATGGTAATAATTGTGGTGGTTGTGGTGGTGATGATGGTAGTAATTGTGGTTTTTGTGGTGGTGATAGTTATGATGATGGTAGTAATTGTGGTGGTGGTGATGGTAGTGATTCCGGTGCTGGTGGTGACGGTAATAATTGTGGTGGTGGTCATGTGAGTGATGCCGGTGGTGGTGATGGTAATAATTGTGGTAGTTGTAGTGGTGATGGTAGTCATTGTGGTGGTTGTAGTGGTGATGGTAGTGATTGTGGTGGTTGTGGTGGTGATGGTAGTGATTGTGGTGGTGATGGTAGTGATACCGGTGATGCTCATGGTGGTTATGGTAGTAATTGTGGTGGTGGTTGTGGTGGTGATGGTAGTGATGCCGGTGGTGGTGATGGTAGTCATTGTGTTAGTTGTGGTGGTCATGGTAGTGATGCTGGTGGTAGTGATGGTAGTCATTGTGGTTGTGGTGGTGATGGTAGTGATTGTGGTGGTGATGGGTAGTAGTTGTGGTGGTGGTGATGGTAGTGACCGGTGGTGGTGATGGTAGTAATTGTGGTTGTGGTGGTGATGGTAGTGACCGGTGGTGGTGATGGTAATGATTGTGGTGGTTGTGGTGGTGGTGGTGATGTCCATGGTGATGATGGTAGTAATTGTGGTGGTAGTGCTGGTCATGGTAGTGATGCCGGTGGTGGTGATGGGAGTAATTGTGGTGGTTGTGGTGATGGTGGTAGTGATGGTAGTAAATGTGGTGGTTGTGGTGATGGTGGTGGTGATGGTAACAATTGTGGTAGTGGTGGTTGTGGTGGTGGTGGTGATGGTAGTAATTGTGGTGGTTGTGGTGGTGGTGATGGTAACAATTGTGGTGGTTGTGGTGGTGGTGGTGATGGTGGTGGTAATAATTGTGGTGGTTATGGTGGTGGTGATGGTAATAATTGTGGTGGTTGTGATGGTGGTTGTGGTGGTGGTGATGGTGGTGGTGATGGTAGTAATTGTCGTGGTTGTGGTGGTGATGGTAGTAATTGTCGTGGTTGTGGTGGTGGTGGTGATGGTAGTAATTGTCGTGGTTGTGGTGGTGGTGGTAACAATTGTGGTGGTTGTGGTGGTGGTAGTAATTGTGGTGGTTGTGGTGGTGATGGTAATAATTGTGTTGGTGGTGATGGTAGTAATTGTGGTTGTGGTGGTGATGGTAACAATTGTGGTGGTTGTGGTGGTGGTAGTAATTGTGGTGGTTGTGGTGGTGATGGTAATGGTTGTGGTGGTGATGGTAATAATTGTGGTGGTTGTGGTGATTGTAGTAATTGTGGTGGTGGTGATGGTAACAATTGTGGTGGTGGTAGTAATTGTGGTGGTGATGGTAGTAATTGTGGTGGTTGTGGTGATGGTGGTGGTGGTAATCATTGTGGTGGTGGTGACGGTAACAATTGTGGCGGTTGTGGTGTTAGTGGTAACAATTGTGGTGGTTGTGTTGTGGTGTTGGTGGCACCAGCCACCCATGCCCCTGCAGGGCGTCTACGCGTCCCTCATGGAGCAGGACTGGGAGACGGCGCACGCCGCCGCCCACACGGCCGCCCAGCTGCAGGCCGACAAGTGCGTGCTGGTGAGCGCCGCCCGCGCCGCCTGCGCCGCCCGCTGATGCTGCTGCTGCTGCTGCTGCTAGTGCCGCGAGTGCCGATGGCTCCGATGGTGCTGCTACCGCTAGCGCCGCCGTTGCTGCTGCTACTGCTCGTGCTGTTGCTGTTAGCGCTGCTGCTGCTGCTGCGAGCACCGCCAGTGCCGATAGCGTCGCTAGTGCTGCTACTGCTCGTGCTGCTGCTGTTAGCGCTGCTGCTGCTACTGCTAGTGCTCGTGGTAGTGCTGCTACTGGTGCTGCTACCGCTAGCGCTGCTGCTGCTGCTAGCACCGCCAGTGCCGATGCTGCTGCTGCTGCTGCTGCTGCTGCTCGGGCCACTGCTGTTAGCGCTGCTGCTGCTGCTGCGAGCACCGCCAGTGCCGATAGCGTCGCTAGCGCTGCTGCTGCTCGAGCTGCTGCTGTTAGCGCTGCTGCTGCTGCTAGCACCGCCAGTGCCGATAGCGCTGCTGCTACTGCTGCTGCTCTAGCTGCTGCTGTTAGCGCTGCTGCTGCTGCGAGCACCGCCAGTGCCGATAGCGCCGCTAGTGCTGCTACTGCTCGTGCTGTTGCTGGTGCTGCTACTGCTGTTAGTTCTGCTAGTGCTACTGCTGCTGTGGCTAGTGCTGCTACTGCTGCTACTGCGACACTTTTAAATCATACTACACTACACTACACAATACTTTACACTCCACTATCCACAACTTTCGATGAATGTGGTTGGCTACGTACGATGCAAAAGCAGGTCAACATATATGCACACGATACACTACACCACTATATACACTACACTACTATACACACTACACTACTATATACACTACACTACTATATACACTACACTACTATATACACTACACTACACCATTATATACACTACACCACTATACGCACTACACTACTATACTACACTACTATACGCACTACACTACTATATACACTACACTACTATACACACTACACTACTATATACACAACCAATTATGACCCCACCTCACCACCCTCCACCCCCTCCCCCCCTGCACCCACCTCTCCACCTTCTCCCCCCACCTCTCCAATCCCCCCCCCCTGCACCCACCCCCCACCTCTCCACTTTCTCCCCCCACCCCTCCACCCCCCCCACCTCTCCACCCCCTCCCCCCCTGCACCCACCCCCCACCTCCCCACCCCTCCCCCCCCCACCTCTCCCCCCCCCACCTCTCCCCTCCCCCACCTCTCCACCCCCTCCCCCCCTGCACCCACCCCTCACCTCCCCACCCCCTCCCCCCCACCTCTCCACCCCTACTCCCCACCTCTCCACCCCCTCCCCCCCTGCACCCACCCCCCACCTTCTCCCCCCCCCCCACCTCTCCCACCCCCCCACCTCTCCACCCCCCCCCCACCTCTCCACCCCCACCTCCCCACCCCTCCAGCCTCTGCGGAGCTGGCGCGAGGAGCACGAGCGCAAGCGGAAGGAGCTCAAGGAGCTGTGGCAGAAGGGACAGCGCCGGCTGGTACGGGGGGAGGGGGGGACCCACCGGAACCCACCGGAACCCACCGGAACCCCGCCCCCCACTCCCCACTCCACGGGGGAGACCAAGGCGGGCGGGCGGGCACGCACGTGGCTTAGCGGCAGTCTTGCCGTTAGCGCCGCGCTACGAACCCACGTGTGACCCGGGTTCGATTTACGCTCACGGCCAACACCGGTGACGATTATCTGGACTGGTCCCGGGCCTCCCCTAGGTCGACTCGGCCTCAAATGAGTACCTGGTGCGGTGTGTAGTGAACATCGCCACTGGGGAGACAAAGGCGGCCGGGCATGGTGTTGGCCACCCACCCCCCTTCGTCTGCCGTTTCGGCCTTCATAGGGTGCTACTCGCCAACAGCACTTGCCCCAACAGTCTGTTAAGGTTATACGTATGTGGCTAGGAGTTGTTAACTACCTCTCCTGGTACGCGGAAGGTCGTGGGTTCGATCCCGACCCTGACGCCTGCTGCTGTATATTTGGAGTTTGCATGTGGCTAGGAGATGTTAACTACCTCGCCTGGTATGCGGAAGGTCGTGGGTTCGATCCCGCCCTGCCGCCTGCTGCTGTATATTTGGAGTTTGCATGTAGCTAGGAGATGTTAACTACCTCGCCTGGTATGCGGAAGGTCGTGGGTTCGATCCCGACCGGGTTTTCCACCTCTACATGTAGAATCATCACCACGCGTTTCAAGTATTTGGTTGCTGCCATAAATTTCCGCGTGATGACGACGATGAGCCACTTCGTTGAGCTCTCATTTGTGATTGCCAGGTCGCATCTGAACAAGCACGACAAACAGTTCAGTGGGCCCTAAGCTGGTTTAATAAAAATAGAATTCTGTGTGTTTTTTAACAGCACTTGGCCCGACAGCAGTATGTTAGAGGCTTCCAGCGGGGGGGGATCTTTGGCTTTGTCTTTGACCTCCCCGTGTGACCGTGTGTGTGTCTCTGTGTGCGTGTGTCTCTGCGTGTGTCTCTGTGCGTGTGTCTGTGTGTGCGTGTCTCTGTGCGTGTGTCTCTGTCTTTGTGTGTCTCTGTGCGTGTGTCTCTGTCTTTGTGTGTCTCTGTGTGCGTGTCTCTGTCTTTGTGTGTCTCTGTGTGCGTGTGTCTCTGTGTGTGTGTCTCTGTCTTTGTGTGTCTCTGTCTTCGTGTGTCTGTGTGCTCGTGTGTCTGTGTGTGCGCGTGTCTCTGTGCGTGTGTCTCTGTCTTTGTGTGTCTCTGTGTGCGTGTGTCTCTGTGCGTGTGTGTGTGCGTGTGTCTGTGTGTGCGTGTGTCTGTGTGCGCGTGTCTCTGTCTTTGTGTGTCTCTGTCTTGGTGTGTCTCTGTATTCGTGTGTCTCTGTGCGCGTGTCTCTGTGCGCGTGTCTCTGTCTTCGTGTGTCTGTGTGCTCGTGTGTCTGTGTGTGCATGTCTGTGTGTGCGTGTGTCTGTGTGTGTGCGTGTGTCTGTGTGCATGTGTCTCTGTCTTCGAGTGTCTCTGTGCTCATGTCTCTGCGTGTGTCTGTGTGCGTGTGTCTCTGTGCTCATGTCTCTGCGTGTGTCTGTGTGCGTGTGTCTCTGCGTGTGTCTTTGTGCGCGTGTCTCTGTGTTCATTGCAGGCCGAGGCAGAGTGCAGCCTCAAGAAAGCCCGACAGGTACAAGCTGCGTGCCTGCGTGGTGCACCTAGCCTGGCACAAGCGCCGTGGCGACGTCACCGCCACTTAGTGGCGAACAGCACTTGGCCCGACGGGGGGATCTTTCCCTTTGCATGTGGGGTGAGCGGTGGCGCAGCGATTAGCGGCGCCGCGTTTCGAATCCCACCGCGCCCGAGTTCGATTCCCGCTCGCCGCCACCACAAGTGACGAATAATCTGAACCGGCCCTGGGCCTCCTCTAGGTCGACTCGGCTGTAAATGAGTACCTGGTGTGGTGCTGGCCACTTGCGCCAACAGCCGGTTGAGTGTGGACTCTGAGTGGTTAAACGTTCGTCTCTTCCACATCTCTCTCTCTCTGTGTCTACCGGTCTCCCTCCATCTCCCCCGTGTCTCCCTGCGTCTCCTCGTGTCTCCCTGTGTCTCTCTGTCTCCCTCTGTCTCCCTCCAGCTCCCCCATATCTCCCTGCGTCTCCCTGCGTCTCCTTGTGTCTCTCTGTCTACCTCTGTCTCTCTTCAACTCTTTCTCTGTCTCCCCCGTGTCTCCCTCTGTCTCCCTGCACCCCACCCCGTGTCTCCCTGCGTCTCCTCGTGTCTCTCTGTCTCCCTCTGTCTCTCTTCAACTCTTTCTCTGTCTCCCTCCATCTCCCCCGTGTCTCCCTCTGTCTCCCTGCACCCGCCCCCTCCCCCCCCCCCCGTGTCTCCCTGTGTCTCCTCGTGTCTCTCTGTCTCCCTCCTGCATTTCCCTGAATCCCCCCCACCCCGTGTCTCTCTGCGTTTCTTCGTGTCTCCCTGTCTCCCTCTGTCTCTCTCCATTTCCCCCGTGTCTCCCTGCATCCCCCACCCCGTGTCTCCCTGCGTCTCCCCGTCTCCCTGTGCCGCTCTACATCTCTCCCTCTGTCTACCTCCGTCTCCCCCCGTGTCTCCTCGTGTCTCTCTGTCTCCCTCTGTCTCCCTGCATCCCCCCCCCGTGTCTCCCTGTGTCTCCCCGCGTCTCTCTGTGTCCCTGCACCTCCCCTCCCCCCCCCCGTGTCTCCCTGCGTCTCCCCGCGTCTCTCTGTGTCCCCCTCTGTCGCTGTGAATCCCCGTCTCCCTCGATCGCTCTGCGTGCCTCCCTGCACGCTCGTTTCAGTCCGTGAGTCTTTTGCACCGTGCGCACATTTGACCCCGTGCCCCCCCTCCCCCACGCCCCCCCCCGTGCCCCCCCCCCCGTGCCCCCCCCCCCGTGCCCCACCAGCTGTACTCTCAGCGGCGCGAGGAGCTGGAGCGTGCCCGAGGCTCTGCGGCGCGCGCCGAGGAGGGGCTGGCGGCGGTGACGGCGGCGTCCCCGGCCGACGGCGGCGCCGGCACCGTCCACGCCGGATCGTCGCGCACCCTGGAGCGCAAGCGCAAGACGGAGGACGAGGCGCTCAGGAAGGTGCGGGGCACAGCCGGTGCCGGGCACACGACACACGGTGCCTGGCGCTGGTGGTGACGGTGCTGGTGGTTACGGTGCTGGTGGCGGCGGTGCTGGTGGTGGCGGTGCTGGTGGGCAGCGATGGTGGTTGTGCTGGTGGTGGTGCTGGTGGCGGCAATGGTGGTGGTGCTGGTGGTGGTGGTGCTGGTGGTGGTGTTGGTGACGCTGGTGGTGGTGGCGGTGCTGGTGGCGGCGGTGCTGGTAGGCGGCGATGGTGGCGGTGCTGGTGGTGGTGCTGGTGGTGGTGCTGGTGATGGTGGTGCTGCTGTTGATGGTGTTGATGGTGGTGCTGGTGGTGATACTGGTGATGCTGATGATGCTGCTGGTGCTGGGGGTAGTGGTGGTGGTGGTGATGCTGGTGGTGCTGGCGGTGGTGGTGGTGCTGGGGGTGGTGGTGGTGGTGATGCTGGTGGTGCTGGCGGTGGTGGTGGTGCTGGGGGTGGTGGTGGTGGTGATGCTGGTGGTGCTGGCGGTGGTGGTGGTGCTGGGGGTGGTGGTGGCGGTGGTGGTGGTGCTGGGGGTGGTGGTGCTGGGGGTAGTAGTGGTGGTGGTGGTGATGCTGGTGGTGCTGGTGGTGCTGGTGGTGGTGATGTTGGTGATGCTGGTGGTGATGTTGGTGGTGCTGATGGTGGTGTCGATGGCGGTGTTGGCGGCAGGCGGAGGAGGCGGACGCTGTGTACCGCGCCAGCGCTAAGGAGCTGCGGCTGCGCCGCCAGGAGGTGCAGGCCGTGAAGACGGTGGTGCTGACGCAGGTGCGCGAGCTGGCGCGCCGGGCCGACCTGGCGCTCAAGACGGTGAGGCGCCAGCATGTCAACAACCGCGTGCGTGCGTGCGCGAGTGTGTGTGTGCACGTGTGTGAGTGTGTGTGCGTGTGCGTGCGAGTGTGCGTGTGTGTGTGTGCATGCGTGCGAGTGTGCGGGCGCGCGTGCATGTGTGTGTGCGTGTGCACGTGTGTGTGTGCGTGTGTGTGTGCACGTGTGTGTGTGCGTGTGTGTGTGTGTGTGCGTGCGTGTGTGTGAGTGTGTGTGCGTGCGAGTGTGTGTGTGCGCGTGCGTGCGTGTGTGTGTGCGCGTGCGAGTGTGTGTGTGTGTGTGCGCGCGTGCGTGCAAGTGTGTGTGTGCACGTGTGCGTGTGTGTGTGTGGGGAGCGGTAGTGTCGTGGTTAGCGCTACGCTGCGCTACGAACCCGGCGACCCGAGTTCGATTCCCGCTCGCGGCCACCAACACCAGTGGCGATTATCTGAACCGGTCATGGGCCTCCCCTAGGTCGCCTCAGCCTCAAATGAGTACCTGGTGCAGCGGTGTGTAGTAAACATCGCCACTGGGGAGACAAAGGCGGCCGGGCGTGGTGCTGGCCACCCACCCCCTCGTGTGCCGTGCCGGCCTTCACAGGTGCTTGCTAACAGCACTTGCCCCAATCAGTTTATTAAGCTTATACGGGGAATCTTTGTCTTTTTTTTTGGTGTGTTTCTGTGTTTTTATGGAGCGGTGGTGCAGCGGTTAGCGCTACGCTGTGGCAACAACCCAAAGTCGATTCTCGCTCACGGCCACCAACCACCAACACCGGTGACGATTATCTGAACCAGAGGTCGCAAACGGATTTTGATTCCTTACCCGTACCCGTACCCGGCCGCACCAGGGTCGCAAACGGCTACCCGTACCTGGCCGGGTACGGGTAGCCGGGTATCGGGTAGGGTACGGGTATCGGGGGGGTACCCGGTTGCGACCTCTGGGATGAAGCCACGTTGCAGGCGCGGGTGGGTTGATTCTAGGAACTTGAATTGTGAGAAGAGACAAGACGTTGGGAAATGAGTGACAAACGGTGACTCACCAGTGACTCACGGCCTACCCGTACCCGGCTGCACCAGGGTCGCAAACGGGTATCGGGTAGCCGGGTATCGGGTAGGGTACGGGTATCGGGTACCCGGTTGCGACCTCTGCTTCTTGGCCCCCCTCCTCCCCGCAGGTGACGGCCGCATACTTCGAGCTGCTGGGCACCCAGGCAGCGGCGCTGCCCGCCCGCTACCGGGCCCTGCACGAGGGCACCGACGCCTACGTGGCTGGCGCTCAGTACGCGGCGTTCGCACGCCGCCTCGCCCAGCAAGCGCAGTCGCCACCCGCCGCCGCGCGGTCAGTGGCCCGCCATCTACCAATCACCATTACCACCACTACCCACTCAATACTACTAACACCCACCATCACCCACCAATCACCATTACCGCCACTACCCACTCACTACTACTAACACCCACCATCACCACCCATCACCCACCATCACCCACACCCACTGCCACTACCACCCACCATCACCCACCATCACCCCCACCCACTACCACTACCACCCACCATCACCCACCATCACCCACCATCACCCCCACCCACTACCACTACCACCCACCAACACCCACTACCACCCACCATCACCCACCATCACCCACCATCACCCCCACCCACTACCACTACCACCCACCAACACCCACTACCACCCACCATCACCCACCAATCACCACCCATCACCATTACCACCACTACCCACTCACTACCACTACCACCCACCATCACCCACCAATGACCATTACCCACTCACTACCACCATCACTCGCCATCACCCACCATCACCCACCATCACCCACCATCACCCACCATCACCCACCATCACCCACCATCATCCACCAATCACCACCCATCACCATTACCCACTCACTACCACTACCACCCATCATCACCACCACCCACCCACTACCACCGCCACCCACCATCACCCACCAATCACCATTACCGCCACTACCCACTCACTACCACCACCACCCACCATCACCCACCAATCACCACTACCACCCACCACCACCACCCACCACCACCACCCATCCACTACCACCACCACCCACCCACCCACTACCACCCACCATCACCACCCATCACCACCCATCACCATTATCACCACTACCACCACCACCCACTACCACTACCACCAACCATCACCACCACCATCCACCCACTACCACCCACCATCACCACCACCACTCACCCACCCACTACCACCCACCATCACCACCAATCACCACCCATCACCATTACCGCCACTACCCACCCACTACCACCCACCATCACCACCACCCAACCACTACCACCACCATCCACCCACTACCATCAATCACCACCTTGACTACAACCACCACCCACTACCACCACGACCACCAACCACCACAACGACCACAACCCACCATCACCACCACCCACCAATTACCACCAACCATCACCACCACCTCAACGACAGCCACCACCCACTGCCACCCACCACCACGCACGTATACTCACTACCACCCACCCACTACCACCACCACCCACCCACTACCACCCACCACCTCGCACGACTACCCACTACCACCCACCACCACGCACTTATACTCACTACCACCCTCGGTCACCTCCACCATCACCCTCTCCCACTACCACGACCACCACCACTCTAATATCCACGAAGATCTGACATTATATGTCGGCAAACACAGACCCATAGAATTGCACAGAGACCCATAGACTTACATAGAGACCTATAGCCATAGACAGAGAGTCATGGACCTACACAGAGACCCATGGACTTACACAGAGACCCATGGACTTACACAGAGACCCATGGACTCACACAGAGACCTATAGACATGGACAGAGAGCCATAGACGTACACAGAGACCCATGGACTTACATACAGAGACATACACTTACACACAGAGCCATAGACTTACACTTACTGTCCTGGGCCTCCCCGAGGTCGACTCAGCCTCAAATGAGTACCTGGTGCTGTGTAGTAAACATCACCACTGGGGAGACAAAGGCGGCCGGGCGTGGTGTTGGCCACCCACCCCCTCGTGTGCCGTTCCGGCCTTCATAGGCACTCGCTAACAGCATTTGCCCCTACAGTCTGTTAAGGCTACGTGGGGGATCTTTGTCTTTATTTGCGTGCGTGCGTGTGTGCGTGTGTGTGTGCGTGTGTGCGTGTGTGTGCGTGTGTGTGTGCGTGTGTGCGTGTGTGTGCGTGCATGCGTATGTGTGGGTGCATGTGCGTGTGTGCGTATGTGTGTGTGTGTGCGTGCGTGTGTGTGCATGTGTGCGTGTGTGCGTGCATGCGTATGTGCGTGTGTGTGGGTGCATGTGTGTGTGCGTGCGTGTGTGTGTGTGTGTGCGTGTGTGCGTGTGTGCGTGTGTGTGGGTGCATGTGTGTGTGTGTGTGTGTGCGTGTGTGCGTGCGTGCGCGTGTGTCCAGGGAGCGTAAGCTGGGCCGTGAGGACTCCGGCAGCTCGGAGCAGTGCTCCGTCGCGTCTCCTCCTCCCCGTGGCGACTCCAAGGGCTCGCTCAAGCTCAACGGCAAGGGTGAGCCACGGGGTGGCGGGGGGGGGGGGGGCGGTGGGGGGCACAGTGGGGGGCACAGTGGGGGGCACAGTGGGGGGCACAGTGGGGGGCACAGTGGGGGGCACAGTGGGGGGAACAGTGGGGGGCAGGGTTTGCGTTTGTGGGGGGCGTGGCGCCGTAGGTGTGCGTTGCCGAGCGTGTTGACGCGGTGAGTTGCGTGCGATGCGTCTGTTGCCGCGGCGGCTTCGCAAGCGGTGGGCGTCGGTAGCGGCGCCCGCATGTGGTGTACTCACGGTGGTGGTGTGGTGTGCGGTGGTGGTGTGGTGGTGTGCGTGGTGGTGTGGTGTGTGGCGGTGGTGGTGTGCGGTCGTGGTGGGGTGTGGTGTGTGGCGGTGGTGTGGTGTACTCGCGGTGGTGGTGTGGTGTGTGGTGGTGGTGCGGTGTGCGGTGGTGGTGTGCGGTGGTGGTGTGGTGTGTGGCGGTGGTGGTGTGGTGTGCGGTGGTGGTGTGGCGGTGGTGGTGTGGTGTGTGGCGGTGGTGGTGTGGTGTGCGGTGGTGGTGTGGCGGTGGTGGTGTGTGGTGTACTCACGGTGGTGTGGTGTGCGGTGGTGGTGTGGTGTGTGGTGTACTCACGGTGGTGGTGCGGTGATGGTGCGGTGGTGGTGGTGTACTCACGGTGATGGTGTGGTGTGGTGTGTGGTGGTGGTGTGGTGTGCTGTGCGGTGGTGGTGTGGTGTGTGGTGGTGGTGTGGTGTGCTGTGCGGTGGTGGTGTGGTGTGTGGTGGTGGTGGTGTGGTGTGTGGTGGTGGTGGTGTGGTGTGCGGTGGTGGTGTGGTGTACTCACGGTGGTGGTGTGGTGTGCGGTGGTGGTGTGCTGTGCGGTGGTGGTGTGGTGTGTGGTGTACTCACGGTGGTGGTGTGGTGGTGGTGTGGTGTGTGGTGGTGTGGTGTGTGGTGTGGTGTGCAGGTGAGGCGTCACGTGGCAGGAGTTGGCTGGTCGGCGGGGTGAGTGACACGGACAGCGGCAGCGGCAGCAGCGAGTCGCGCTCACTCGACTCGCCCTCTGCCAGCCCCGGTAGGTGGCACCGGTGGCCACAACCACCACAACTACACCACTACTACACCACCACTACTACACCACTACCACTACACCACCACTACACCACCACCACCACTACTACACCACTACTACACCACCACCACTACACCACCACTACACCACTACTACACCACTACTATTACACCACTACTACTACACCACTACTACTACACCACTACTACACCACCACTACACCACCACTACACCACCACTACTACACCACCACTACTACCACCACCACCACTACACCACCACCACCACTACACCACCACCACCACTACACCACCACCACTACACCACTACTACACCACCACCACACCACTACTACACCACCACTACATCACTGCTACTACACCACCACTACACCACCACCACCACTACACCACCACTACTACACCACTACCACTACACCACCACTACACCACCACCACCACTACTACACCACTACTACACCACCACCACTACACCACCACTACACCACCACTACACCACTACTATTACACCACTACTACTACACCACTACTACTACACCACTACTACTACACCACTACTACACCACCACTACACCACCACTACACCACCACTACACCACCACTACTACACCACCACTACTACCACCACCACCACTACACCACCACCACCACTACACCACCACCACTACACCACTACTACACCACCACCACACCACTACTACACCACCACTACATCACTGCTACTACACCACCACTACACCACCACCACTACACCACCACCACTACACCACCACTACACCACCACTACTACACCACCACTACACCACCACTACACCACCACTACTACACCACTACCACTACACCACCACTACACCACCACCACCACTACTACACCACTACTACACCACCACCACTACACCACCACTACACCACTACTACACCACTACTATTACACCACTACTACTACACCACTACTACTACACCACTACTACACCACCACTACACCACCACTACACCACCACTACACCACCACTACTACACCACCACTACTACCACCACCACCACTACACCACCACCACCACTACACCACCACCACCACTACACCACCACCACTACTACACCACCACCACACCACTACTACACCACCACTACATCACTGCTACTACACCACCACTACACCACTACACCACTACACCACCACTACACCACTACTACACCACCACTACTACACCACTACCACTACACCACCACTACACCACCACTACATCACCACTACACCACTACTACACCACCACTACACCACTACTACACCACCACCACTACACCACTACTACACCACCACCACCACTACACCACCACTACACCACCACTACACCACCACACCACCACCACACCACCACCACTACTACACCACCACCACTACTACACCACCACTACACCACCACCACTACACCACCACCACCACCACTACACCACCACTACACCACCACTACTACACCACCACCACTACACCACCACTACACCACTACTACACCACCACCACTACAACACCACCACCACCACCACCACACAACCACACCACCACCTGCTCCATGAGTGACGCGCAGGGGCATGGGCGGTTGGTGCTACCACCACCCCAACCACCACAATTACTACCATCACCACCACCACCACACCACAACCACCACAATTACTACCACCATCACCACCACCATCACCGCAACCACCACCACCGCAACCACCACAATTACTACCACCACCACCACAACCACCACACCACAACCACCACAATTACTACCATCACCACCACCACAATTACTACCATCATCACCACCATCACCACCACCACACCACAACCACCACAATTACTACCACCACCACCATCACCACCACCACACCACAACCACCACAATTACTACCACCACCACCATCACCGCAACCACCACAATTACTACCATCATCACCACCACCAACACAACCACCACAATTACCACCATCATCACCACCACCACCACCACAACCACACTGCCACATCACACCATATCCACATCGCACCATGCCACCACACAACCACTCCACCACAACCACACCACCACAACCACACCACACCGATCCACCTCGTGGTGCCACAGTGCCAGCCTTCATCGGCGCTGCTGCTGTTGCTGCTACTCGCTAGCAGCCCTTGCCCCAGCAGCCTGTTACCAGCTACACGGGGGGGAGGAACCTTTGTCTTTGTGTGTGTGTATACGGAGAGCGGTGGCGCAGTGGTTGCACACCCGGTGACCCGAGTTCGAATTCCTGCTCGCAGCAAGCAGCATATCAGTGACGGCGAATAATTAAACGAAGCTAAACTTTTTTTTATTTTTTAAATCCTTCATATTAAGTTCACTTGCTTGCTTGCTTGCTTAGGACCGTGCAAATCTTTCGGTCGTTTTTTAATCCACTTCCCGTGATCCAATCGAGCTGACATTTTGCACACAGACTCGTTGTGCGTGACAATTAATGTTCGTGAAACATTTCCAAAATTTTACACTTTTTAGGACAAAAAAATTATATGTAATTACCAATTGCTTAATGGTGGCAGGCAATCATCTGACCCATAGGTGGCAGCCATCTCAAGCCAGAGGACGAGAGGACTCTAGCCGCCACGCATATAAAGGATTTATAGTGAAAAACTTTGTTTTTACGGGTTATACTTGTTACCAGGTAAGGCACCGCTGAGCTACGTAGTTTTTTTTTCAGAAGCGACCTGGAATCATGTGTTTAATTCTTAAACCCAAACGCGGAGGGAAAAAAACAGGAAGACCCGGAGAAAAATCCACGCCACCACGGGGAGAACCACGCAAACTCCAAATATACTGCAGCAGGCGTCAGGGTCAGGATTGAACCCACGACCTCCTGTATACCAGGCGAGGTAGTTAACATCTCATAGCCACACGCAAAATCCAAATGTCCAGCAGGCGTCAGGGTCGTGATTGAACCCACGACCTCCTGTATACCAGGCGAGGTAGTTGACATCTAGCCACAATCAAACTACAAATATACAGCAGCAGGCGTCAGGGTCAGGATCGAACCCACGACCTCCTGTATACCAGGCGAGGTAGTTAACATCTCATAGCCACACGCAAAATCCAAATGTCCAGCAGGCGTCAGGGTCGTGATCGAACCCACGACCTCCTGTATACCAGGCGAGGTAGTTAACATCTCATAGCCACACGAATCAAAACCCATTTGCGACCTCGGCCATAGCATGATCCCCCTCTCACCCTCCCCCCCACCTCCACCGTGTGACCTCTGCACCCAGGTGACTTCATCCGCAAGCTGCCCCGCACCCCGTCCACAGGCACCATGTCCTCCGTGGACGATCTCGACGACACCGACCCATGCAGCCCTGCCGACGGGGGTAGCGCACGCTCGCCCACGCTCGCCCACGCTCGCCCACGCTCGCCCATGCTGCTCGCCCACACTCGCCCACGCTGCTCGCCCACGCTCGCCCACACTCGCCCACGCTGCTCGCCCTCTCTCCGAGTCGTCCCCTGTCTGTGCGAGTAATCCCCCCCGCCCCTCTATCCCCTCTCCGAGTCGTCCTCTCTTTCTCAGAGTCGTCCTTTCCCCTCCCCCTCTCTCCACGAGAGTGAGCGGCGCAGCGTCACGAGCTGACGTCACCGTCACTCCCAATCACCGTTAGCGTCACTACCGTCACCGTCACCACCATCACCGCCACCGTCACTACCATCACCGTCACCGTCACCACCATCACTACCATCACCATCACCACCTTCACCATCACTCCCATGACCGTCACTCCTATCACCGTCACCGTCACCACCATCACCGTCACCACCATCACCGTCACCACCATCACCGTCACTCCCATCCCCATCACCGTCACTACCATCACCATCACCGTCACTACCATCACCGTTAGCGTCACTCCCATCACCGTCACTACCATCACAGTCACCACCATTGCCATCACCATCCCCATCACCGTCACTACCATCACAGTCACCACCGTTATCATCACCATTACCGTTACCATCACTACTGTCAACTACTACCATCACAGTCACCACCGTTATCATCACCATTACCGTTACCATCACTACTGTCAACTACACCATCACAGTCACCACCGTCACCATCACCGTCACCGTTACCATCACTACTGTCAACTACTACCATCACAGTCACCACCGTCACCATCACCGTCACCGTCACTACCATCCCCATCACCGTCACTACCATCACCGTTAGCGTCACTACCATCACAGTCACCACCGTTATCATCACCATTACCGTTACCATCACTACTGTCAACTACTACCATCACAGTCACCACCATCACCGTCACCGTCACTACCATCCCCATCACCGTCACTACCATCACAGTCACCACCGTTATCATCACCATTACCGTTACCATCACTACTGTCAACTACTACCATCACAGTCACCACCATCACCGTCACCGTCACTACCATCCCCATCACCGTCACTACCGTCGTCACCACCGTCACTACCATCCCCATCACGGTCACTACCGTCGTCACCACCACCGTCACTACCGTCGTCACCATCACGGTCACTACCGTCGTCACCACCACCGTCACTACCGTCACCACCACCGTCACTACCGTCACCACCACCGTCACTACCGTCGTCACTACCGTCACCACCACCGTCACCACCATCACTACCGTCACTACCGTCCCCGTGCGTGCGTCTCGCAGACGGGCCGGCGGTGGGAGCCGCGTCGTCCGGAGTGGGGGGCCCCGAGGGGCCGTGCTCCTCGCCCCCCCCCTCCTCCTCCTCCTCCTACTCGTCGTCCTTCACCAAGGCGGTGCTGTCGGAGGCGGCGCGCTCCCACCGGCTGCGCAAGCTGCGAGCGCCGTCGCGCTGCCGCGCCTGTGACACGTTCATCTACTTCCAGGGCGCCGAGTGCCAAGAGGTGGGCGCACCATCCACCCCCCCGTGTCTCTGTCTCTCTCGGTGTCTCTGTCTCTCTGTGTCTCTGTGTCTGTCTCTGTCTGTCCGTCGCGCTGCCACGCCTGCGACATGTTCATCTACTTCCAGGGCGCCGAGTGCCAAGAGGTGGGCGCACCATCCACCCCCCCCACCCCGTGTCTCTCGGTGTCTCTTTCGGTGTCTGTCTGTGTCTCTCTGTCTTTGTGTGTCTCTCTCTCGGTGTCTCTGTCTGTCTCTTTCTCTGTCTCTGTGTGTCTCTATCTGTCTCTGTCTGTCTCTGTGTCTCTCTGTCTTTGTCTGTCTCTCTGTGTCTCTCTGTCTTTGTCTGTCTCTCTGTGTCTCTGTCTCTCTGTCTGTCTCTCTGTGTCTCTCTCTGTGTCTGTCTCTGTGTGTCTCTGTGTGTCTCTTTCTCTGTCTCTGTCTGTCTCTGTGTCTCTGTCTCTCTGTGTCTCTCTGTCTGTCTTTGTCTGTCTGTCTGTCTCTGTCTGTCTCTGTCTGTCTCTCTGTGTCTCTCTGTGTCTCTCTATCTGTCTCTGTCCGTCGCGCTGCCGCGCCTGCGACACGTTCATCAGCCGAGTGCCAGGAGGTGGGCGCACCATCCACCCCCGTGTCTCTGTCTCTCTCGGTGTCTCTGTCGGTGTGTCTTTGTCTGTCTCTGTGTCTCTCTGTCTGTCGCTGTCTCTCTCTGTATCTCTCGGTGTTTCTCTGTCTCTCTCGGTGTCTCTCTGTCTCTGTCTGTCTGTGTCTCTCTATCTGTCTGTCTCTGTGTCTCTATCTGTGTATGTCTGTCTCTGTCTGTCTATGTCTGTGTCTGTCTGTCTGTCTCTGTCTGTGTCTGTCTATCTGTCTGTGTCTCTGTCTGTCTCTCTGTCTGTGTCTCTGTCTGTCTCTCTCTGTCTGTCTCTGTCTGTCTGTGTCTCTGTCTGTTTCTGTCTGTCTGTATCTCTGTCTGTCTGTGTCTTTGTCTGTCTGTGTGTCTCTCTTTGTCTCTCTGCGTCTCTGTCTGAGTTGTCTTCTCTCTCTCTCTCCGAGTCGTCCTCTCCCTGTCTCTGAGTCGTTCTCTCTCCCCCTCTCTCTGAGTCGTTCTCTCTCTGAGACATTCAGTCTCCGAGTCGTCCTTTCTCTCTCTCCGAGTCGTCCTCTCTCCCCCTATCCCTGAGTCGTTCTCTCTCTGAGTCGTCCAGTCTCTGAGTCGTCCTCTCTCCGTCCAAGTCGTCCTCTCTCCCCCTCTCTCTGAGTCGTCCAGTCTCTAAGTCGTCCTCTCTCTGTCCGAGTCGTCCTCTCTCCCCCTCTCTCTGAGTCGTTCTCTCTCTGAGTCGTCCAGTCTCCAAGTCGTCCTCTCTCTGTCCGAGTCGTCCTCTCTCCCCCTCTCTCTGAGTCGTCCTCTCTCTGAGACGTCCAGTCTCCAAGTCGTCCTTTCTCTCTCTCCGAGTCATCCTCTCTCCCCCTCTCTCTGAGTCGTCCTCTCTCTGTTCGAGTCGTCCTCTCTCCCCCTCTCTCTGAGTCGTTCTCTCTCTGAGTCGTCCAGTCTCTAAGTCGTCCTCTCTCTGTCCGAGTCGTCCTCTCTCCCCCTCTCTCTGAGTCGTCCTCTCTCTGAGACGTCCAGTCTCCAAGTCGTCCTTTCTCTCTCTCCGAGTCATCCTCTCTCCCCCTCTCTCTGAGTCGTCCTCTCTCTGAGACGTCCAGTCTCCAAGTCGTCCTTTCTCTCTCTCCGAGTCATCCTCTCTCCCCCTCTCTCTGAGTCGTCCTCTCTTTGTCCGAGTCGTCCTCTCTCCCCCTCTCTCTGAGTCGTCCAGTCTCTAAGTCGTCCTCTCTCTGTCCGAGTCGTCCTCTCTCCCCCTCTCTCTGAGTCGTTCTCTCTCTGAGTCGTCCAGTCTCCAAGTCGTCCTCTCTCTGTCCGAGTCGTCCTCTCTCCCCCTCTCTCTGAGTCGTCCTCTCTCTGAGACGTCCAGTCTCCAAGTCGTCCTTTCTCTCTCTCCGAGTCATCCTCTCTCCCCCTCTCTCTGCGTCGTCCTCTCTCTGAGACGTCCAGTCTCCAAGTCGTCCTTTCTCTCTCTCCGAGTCATCCTCTCTCCCCCTCTCTCTGAGTCGTCCTCTCTTTGTCCGAGTCGTCCTCTCTCCCCCTCTCTCTGAGTCGTCCAGTCTCCGAGTCGTCCTTTCTCTCTCTCCGAGTCATCCTCTCTCCCCCTCTGTCTGAGTCGTCCTCTCTTTGTCCGAGTCGTCCTCTCTCCCCCTCTCTCTGAGTCGTCCAGTCTCCGAGTCGTCCTTTCTCTCTCTCCGAGTCATCCTCTCTCCCCCTCTCTCTGAGTCGTCCTCTCTTTGTCCGAGTCGTCCTCTCTCCCCCTCTCTCTGAGTCGTCCAGTCTCCGAGTCGTCCTTTCTCTCTCTCCGTCCGAGTCGTCCTCTCTCTCTCCGAGTCGTCCTCTCACCTTCTCGCCGTTGTGCCGCCTGCCTACCCGCCCAGTGCCTGCTGGCGTGTCACAAGAAGTGCCTCGAGTCGCTCGCGGTGCGCTGCTGCTCACGCGAGCGTCGCACCGCTCCGCCCTCCCCGCTGGCGTCACCGGCGCCGTCACCGGCTTCACCGGCGTCACCGGCGTCACCGGCGTCACCGGCCCCGCCGCACGGCGACGTCGCGAGCGGCGTGCCGGAGCCGGTGCGGTTGTGCGTGAGCGAGATCGAGCGGCGAGCCATGACGCTCAAGGTGGGGGGCGGATGACCGCCGGTGTGCAGTCGGTGGTGGGGGGGGGGGGCGGGGGAGGGTGTCTGGTGGGGGGGTATGGTTGGTGGGGGGGGGGTGTGGGGGGGGGTGTGGGGGGGGGGTGTGGCTGGTGGGGGGGGGGGTGTGTGGGGGAGTGTGGGGGGGTATGGTTTGTGGGGTGGCTGGTGGGGGGGCATGTCCGGCGTGACACCCTCAGGACGCGACGCATTCACCACCCGCCTAACCTGACCACCACACACCGTGACACACTCACCACTCACCACTCACCAGACCATTCGCCAAAAACACTCACCACTCACCAGACCATTCAACGAACACACCACTCACCGGACACACTCACCACTCACCGGACACGCCACTCACCCGTCGCCGTGCGTGCGTGCGTGCAGGGGATCTACCGAGTGAACGGGGTGAAGTCTCGTGTGGAGCGTCTCTGCCAGGCGATGGAGGGGGCACGCCCCGGGGCGCCCCCCGACCTACAGCAGGCTTCTCCGCACGACGTGAGCAACGTGCTCAAGCTGTACCTGCGCCAGGTGAGAGGAGACAGGCACTAAAAGCATCAATTTGAAAAAAAAATGTACCAGGTTCAAGTTCATGTATTAGGTATATAGCCCTGTGAGCCATTCGGCTCTTGAATCGGGTGCTAACCGCAACAAACAAAAAAGAAAACATGAACAAAAAACATCTTAAAGTGAATATGTGACTGAGTGCAAACATAAAATCCAATAAAAGACAGCAAAATATTGCAGGGTAGTTAACATCTCCTAGCCACCGTGATGATGATGATGAGAGAGAGAGACACGCAAACTCCAAATATATAGCAGCAGGCGTCAGGGTCGGGATCGAACCCACGAACTCCTGTGTACCAGGCGAGGTAGTTAACATCTCATAGCCACCGTGATGATGATGATGAGAGAGAGAGACACGCAGACTCCAAATATACAGCAGCAGCAGGCGTCAGGGTCGGGATCGAACCCACGACCTCCTGTGTACCAGGCGAGGTAGTTAACATCTCCTCGCCACCAGAACACCCAAAGTAGCCTCTAGTGGGCTGTGCGGGGCAGGCGCTGTTGACGTGCGGTAGCGGCAATGTTTACACAACGCACCAGGTGCACATTTTTGAGGCTGAGTCGACCTAGGGGAGGCCCGGGACCGGTTCAGATAATCGCCACTGATGTTGGCCGTGAGCGGGAATCGAACCCGTGTCGCCGGGTTCGTAGCGCAGCGCGCTAACCGCTACACTACCACACAGACACACAGACAAAGTCAAAGACGCACAGACGCAAAGATGCAGTGCTGTCGTCAACACCAGCATCATCATCAGCGTCCTCATCACTGCCACCACGATTACCAGGATCACCGCCACTACTACCACTGCCACCTTTTGCCACCACCTCCTCCATCATCACCACCATGGCCACTGCCACCACCACCACCGCCACCACCATCACCACCACCACAGCCACTGCCACCACCACGGCCACCACCACCACCATCACCACCCCCATCACCATCACTACCACCACCATCACCCCCATCACCATCACCCCCATCATCCCTATCACCACCACCACCCCCATCACCACCACCACCATCACCGCCACCACCACGGCCACCGCCACCACCACCACCACCCCCATAACCACCACCACCATCACCACCCCCATCACCACCACCGCCACCACCACCGCCGCCACCACCGTCTCCTCTAAGCGAGGACCCGCTGCTCACATTCCGTCCCCAGCTGCCGGAGCCCATCATCCCGGGCGAGCTGTACCACCGCTTCATCCGGCTGGCGCGGGACGGGCCGGCCTCGCCGGGGCCGCTGGCGCCCGACGGCTCCTTGGGCCGCGACTCCCCACCTCCTCCGTCACCGCTCTCGGCGTCACCGCCGGCGCTGTCGTCGGAGAGCGGCGGTGGCAGTGGCGGCGGTAACGGCGGCGGCATCGCAGGGCAGCTGAAAGCGCTGCTGGCGCGCCTACCGGAGCCTAACCGCTCCACCCTGGAATACATCGTTGCTCACCTTCACCGGTGAGTTGGTGTGGGGGAGGGGTGTGGAGCGGGTGGGTTGGGTGAGCGACGGGGGTGAGTGCGGCGAGCGAGCGAATGGGTGAGAAAGGGGTTGAGTGGTTGAGCGAGTGGGTGAGTGGTTAAGCGAGTGGGTGAGAAAGGGGGTGAGTGGTGGAGCGAGAGGGTGAGCAAGGTGGTGAGTGGTTGAGCGAGGGGGTGAGCAAGGGGTGAGTGGTTGAGCGAGTGGGTGAGCAAGGTAGCGAGAGGGTGAGCGAGGGGGCGAGTGGGTGAGCAAGGGGGCGAGTGGGTGAACGAGTGGGTGAGCAAGGGGGTGAGTGGTCGAGCGAGTGGGTGAGCGAGTGGGCGAGTGGTTGAGCGAGTGGGTGAGCAAGGGGGTGAGTGGTTGAGCCAGTGGGTGAGCGAGTGGGCGAGTGGTCGAGCGAGTGGGTGAGCAAGGTGGCGAGTGGTCGAGCGAGTGAGTGGGTAAGAGAGGTGAGTGTATCGGTGGGTGAGTGATTCAGCAAGCGGCTGGGCGAGCAACTGACTTCATGGTTCCTCCAAGTGGCGAGTGGGTATGTATCCACGAGTACGTTCAACTTCTTCCGCACCGAACGCAGCTAATCGGAGGTGGGTGTGTACACAGTTGCCCATACCAGTGGAAGAGAGTGTACAGTCTGCGGTGTCTGGCGAGGTACGCTCAGCGATGGGACTTGAAAAGTTAAATGTCGCCTGTAACGGAACGCCACCATTCCCCCTGCCCCCTCCCCCCCCACGTGACCCCCTCCCCTCACTCCCCCCTTGTCACTCTGCTACCCACGTGCCCCCCCCTGCCCCCCCCCCACGTGACCCCCCCTGCCCCCCCCCCCCCCCAGGGTGTCCCGCTGTGAGAAAGAGAACAAGATGTCTGCCGGGAACCTGGGCATCGTATTTGGGCCGACGCTGATGAGGTCGCGACCCCCCCTCGCGATGGCGTCGTCGCCCCCGCCGTGGGGGGGGGCTCCCTGCAGCGGCCCCCCTCTCCTCGCTGGCCGACTACCCGAGCCAGGCGCGCGTCGTGCAGCTGCTCATCTCTCACTGGCCCTCGCTGGCGCCCTCACCGGCGCCCTCACCGGTGCCTTCGCCGGCGCCCGGCGCTGACGCCAAGGACGCCAACGACGCCGCCGAGGTGAAGGGTGCGGCGTCAACGACGCCGCCGGTGCCGGCACCGGATGTGGCACCGGCGTGCCACCTCGATGCCGCGTCTCCCGCCGCCACCGGCGACTCCACGTCCACCTCCCCCTCCTCTGCGAGCAGCGCCGGATCTCCGGACACGTTTCCCCGTCGTGGCGGCGGCGCCGTGGAGGAGCCCGCGCCGGCGCCGCTTGCCGTGGCCGTGCAGCCGGTGCTCCGGCAAACCCCGGCGGCGGCGGCGGCGCCGTCGTCGAGGCCGGGCGCCGGTGTTGGCGGCGGCTGCGTGGTGGTGGTGCGGCGCGAGGTGGGCGGCAACGGCGGCAACGGCGGCAACGCCGGCGGCGGCGGTGGTGACGGCGGCACGGAGGAGCCGTTCATCCCCGTGCGGGTGGTGCAGGTGAAGCTGTCGCGGATCAACCTGGCGGATGCCCGGCACAACCGCGCCGCCGTCGCCGGTGCCCCCGCCGGCGGAACGGCGCGCCGCCAGTGTCGCCGCGGCAACGCTAGAGGAGCCGCGGCACGAGCCGAGACCGCCGTGCGCTCGCCGGGACGCCGCCGCCATCGGTGATGCCGCCGCGTCCCCGGTGCCCTCCGGCACCTTCCGCTCCACGCTGGTGCGGTGCCCGCCGACCGCCGATTCGGCGTCGGTGCCGAGGGGACGGCCGTGCGAGCTCACCGTGAGCCGGCCGTGCGGCGGCGCGGCGCCGGCGGTGGGTGCCGGTGCCGGTGAACCGGCACGGGAGCCGGCGGAGGGGCGCAGGCCAAGGGGGGGGGGCGGCGCGCGCGGTGCCCCACGGCCTCCACTCGACCGGGGCGCCACGCGACTTCGACGTGGATGGTCGCGCCGACTTTGTGTGACGCGGCGATGGTTCTGGCTGAACCGGCGATGAAATCCGGCGCGCCCCGTCTTGCCGCCACAGCAGCAGCAGCAGTATTATTGTTTTGTCAAGGCGCCCTTTCCGCCCCCCCTTCCAACCCAGCTTATATACATGCTCCAAGCTCGTGTGCTGTTTCATTCAGACGCCTCGACAGACCTGGTTTCACCTGAGGACGGCTGCTTGCGTTGTGGCCGAAACGTCGTGAGAATTATTGTATTGTGTTTTATTTTTATTATTTTATTACTTCCCTTCTACGTGATGACTTTACCGAAAGAACCAAGAAGAACAAAAGAGTCTTATTGTTGTTACGATGTACACGCGCGCGTGTGTGTACATGCGGTGGACTTCTTTCGCACCGGATGTAGCCGACCGTGCTAATCGGAGGTGCGGGAGAAGGATGGCGGTGGTGGTGGCGGTGGTTTTAAATGTCAAGCGGGCCTAGCCCCCCCAACCCGACCTAGCCCCCCCCCAACCCATAACCCTTCTCCGCGTGACGATCGCCTTGCACTGCACAGGGCCAGCTGCCAATGGGGGTGCCCCTAGGCTAGACCGCACGGCAGCAGCAGCAGCACCATCTCTCCCCGCCTCACCTACTGATGGACCACCGCCGTGACTACGTATGGGCTCGGTGGCTTCCTTGGAGTCTCCTTTGCTTGGATGTTGGATATTGCCGGCGGGGGGGGAGGGGCGGTCGGGATTTAGATTTATTTTTGTCTTTTTGTATTTTCAACGAAAAAAGTTTTTTCGACGCCGTTCGCCGGTTTGTGCACTAACGGGGGAAATCGTCGTCGGCTCCGGCAGAGTCAAACGGCCGATGTGGACTATTTAACGCGGAATGTTCCATCGGCAAAACGGTAAAAAAAAAGTTTAAAAAATCACTTGGTTTTTAAAAATCATGTTTAAAACGTTCGCTTCAATTAAAAAAAAAAAATCATGTTTTTAAAATATAATGTATGTATTATATTTTATAGAATGTTTAAAAAAAATAGCGTTTCTGTAAACATTATTTTTTTTAACGTGAAAAATAATGTTTAAAAAAGGTGATTTTTTAAAAATATCAGTTTAGAAGTACATTTTTTTTACACGTGACTTTTAAAAATCATGATTTTTTAAATAATTTGTAATTATGGTATTTTTTTAAACATTATTTTTTTAAAATAATGCCTTTAAATCATGGTATTTAAAAATATATATATTTGATCATGCTTTTCTATCATGATTTTTTATTCATGAATTTTTTTTATCAAAATATAAAAAAAATTACATGATTAAAAAAAATGTCTTTTCAAGTTCATTACTTTTTTTTAAAGTCACTATGTTATTTTAAAACATGATTTTTTCAAGACATTTTCGTATTTTTTTTGGTTAAAACATTTTTTTATTACTAGAGCGTTTTAAATATTCTAAAACGTTCGCGGTGAGAGGGGGGGGTAAACGTGCCGTCGATGACGCCTCCTTGTGACGACGACGTCTTGCCGTGACGCGCATTTCGGGAAGCGTTCGGATTGGTGGGGGGCGGGAAAACGCGTCAGCACTGTAGCACAGTGAAGGGCGCGGAGTGTCACTCACGTGGGGATCCTGGGAGGAGGAGTGGGAGGAGGAGTGGGAGTGGGAGGAGGAGGAGAGGGAGGAGTGGGAGGAGGAGTGGGAGGAGGAGTGGGAGGACATCAGGGAGGAGTGGAAGGAGGAGTGGGAGGAGGAGGAGAGGGAGGAGGAGGAGGAGTGGGAGGAGTGGGAGGAGGAGGAGTGGGAGGAGGAGAGGGAGGAGGAGGAGGAGAGGGAGGAGTGGGAGGAGGAGTGGGAGGACATCAGGGAGGAGTGGAAGGAGGAGTGGGAGGAGGAGTGGGAGGAGTAGTGGGAGTGGGAGGAGGAGGAATGGGAGGAGGAGTGGGAGGAGGAGTGGGAGGAGGACATCAGGTTGGAGGAGGAGGAGTGGGAGGAGGAGTGTGAGTGGGAGGAGTAGTGGGAGTGGGAGGAGGAGGAGTGGGATGAGGAGTGGGAGGAGGAGTGGGAGGAGGAGGATGAGGAGTGGGAGGAGGACATCAGGTTGGAGGAGTGGGAGTGGGAGGAGGACATCAGGGATGATGAGGAGGAGTGGGAGGAGGAGGAGGTCTGAGAGGGTTGATCACCGTGCCGTCCGCTGCTGTAACAGCGACCCCACGTGGTGAGATGTGGCACCCGGGCAGCACGATGGCCACTCTTTCTCCCTCTCTCCCTCTCTATATATACACACAGCACAGTATTCATTATATATTCGTAGTATTTTTTTAAGAAAGGGGGGAGGGGGAAAAAAACTCTACTTTTTTTTGGTTTAAAATCGTTTTTTTACATATATATAATTGCCTAATTGTGTATTAAATATTTACACGAATAACTACTGTACACGCATCAAGTATTACCAATAAAAGCACCTGACGATTAGCATTCACTTGGCTTGCCTCACCGGGTTCATGGATCATAGTGGTGGTGGTGGTGTTGGTGGTGGTGGTGTTGTTGGTGGTGTTGGTGGTGGTGGTGTTGGTGGTGGCGGTGTTGGTGGTGGTGTTGGTGGTGGTGGTGTTGGTGGTGGTGGTGTTGGTGGTGGTGGTGTTGGTGGTGGCGGTGTGGTGGTGGTGTTGGTGTGGTGGTGTGTGTGGGTGGTGTGGTGGTGGTGGTGGTGGTGTGGTGGTGGGGTGGTGTGGTGGTGGTGTGGTGGTGGTGGTGGTGGTGGTGGGTGGTGGTGGGTGGTGTGGTGGTGGTGGTGTGGTGGTGGTGGTGGTGGTGGTGGTGTTGGTGGTGGGGGTGTGGGTGGGTGGTGGGGGTGGTGGCGGTGTTGGTGGTGGGGTGGTGGTGGTGGTGTGGTGGTGGTGGTGGTGGTGGTGGTGGTGGTGGTGGTGGTGGGGGGGTGGTGGTGGTGGTGGTGGGGGTGTGGTGGTGGGTGGTGGTGGGGGGGTGGGGGGTGTGTGGTGGGGTGGTGGGGGTGGGGGTGGTGGTGGGGGTGGGTGGGGGGTGGGGGTGGTGGTGGGGTGGGTGGGGTGGTGGGGGTGGTGGGTGTGGGGGGTGGGGGTGGGGTGGGGGTGGGGTGGTGGGGGGGTGGGGGGGGTGGTGGGGGGGGTGGTGGGTGGGGTGGGGGGTGGTGGTGGGGGGGTGGGGGGGGTGGGGTGGGGGTGGGTGGGGGGGGTGGGGGGGGGGGGTGTGGGGGGGGGGTGGTGGGGGGTGGGTGGGGGGGGGGTGGGGGGTGGGGGGGGTGGGGGGTGGGGGTGGTGGGGGTGGGGGGGGGGGGTGGGTGGGGGGGGGGGGTGGGTGGGGGGGGGGGGGTGGGGGGGGGGGGGTGGGGGGGGGGGGGGGGGGGGGGTGGGGGTGGGGTGGGGGGGGGGGTGGGGGGGGGGGGGGTGGGGGGGGGGGGGGGGGGGGGGGGGGGGGGGGTGGGGGGGGGGGGGGGGGGGGGGGGGTGGGGGGGGGTTGTTGTGTAGGTGTGTGAGAGAGATTATTATTATTAGTGTGTGGTTTTGTGTGTGTGAGTGTAGGTGTGAGTGGATTAATAAT
>NC_136342.1:2890708-2947753 GCF_964198595.1 Lampetra fluviatilis | reverse complement strand
CCTGAGGACGGCTGCTTGCGTTGTGGCCGAAACGTCGTGAGAATTATTGTATTGTGTTTTATTTTTATTCTTTTATTACTTCCCTTCTACGTGATGACTTTACCGAAAGAACCAAGAAGAACAAAAGAGTCTTATTGTTGTTACGATGTACACGCGCGCGTGTGTGCACATGCGGTGGACTTCTTTCGCACCGGATGTAGCCGACCGTGCTAATCGGAGGTGCGGGAGAAGGATGGCGGTGGTGATGGTGGCGGTGGTTTTAAATGTCAAGCGGGCCTAGCCCCCCCAACCCGACCTAGCCCCCCCCCAACCCATAACCCTTCTCCGCGTGACGATCGCCTTGCACTGCACAGGGCCAGCTGCCAATGGGGGTGCCCCTAGGCTAGACCGCACGGCAGCAGCAGCAGCAGCACCATCTCTCCCCGCCTCACCTACTGAAGGACCACCGCCGTGACTACGTATGGGCTCGGTGGCTTCCTTGGAGTCTCCTTTGCTTGGATGTTGGATATTGCCGGCGGGGGGGGGGAGGGGCGGTCGGGATTTAGATTTATTTTTGTCTTTTTGTATTTTCAACGAAAAAAGTTTTTTCGACGCCGTTCGCCGGTTTGTGCACTAACGGGGGAAATCGTCGTCGGCTCCGGCAGAGTCAAACGGCCGATGTGGACTATTTAACGCGGAATGTTCCATCGGCAAAACGGTAAAAAAAAAGTTTAAAAAATCACTTGGTTTTTAAAAATCATGTTTAAAAACGTTCGCTTCAATTTAAAAAAAAAAATCATGTTTTTAAAATATAATGTATGTATTATATTTTATAGAATGTTTAAAAAAAATGGCGTTTCTGTAAACATTCTTTTTTTTAACGTGAAAAATAATGTTTAAAAAAGGTGATTTTTTAAAAATATCAGTTTAGAAGTACATTTTTTTTACACGTGACTTTTAAAAATCATGATTTTTTAAATAATTTGTAATTATGGTATTTTTTTAAACATTATTTTTTTTAAAATAATGCCTTTAAATCATGGTATTTAAAAATATATATATTTGATCATGTTTTTCTATCATGATTTTTTATTCATGAATTTTTTTTATCAAAATATAAAAAAAATTACATGATTAAAAAAAATGTCTTTTCAAGTTCATTACTTTTTTTTAAAGTCACTATGTTATTTTAAAACATGATTTTTTCAAGACATTTTCGTATTTTTTTTGGTTAAAACATTTTTTTTATTACTAGAGCGTTTTAAATATTCTAAAACGTTCGCGGTGAGAGGGGGGGGGGTAAACGTGCCGTCGATGACGCCTCCTTGTGACGACGACGTCTTGCCGTGACGCGCATTTCGGGAAGCGTTCGGATTGGTGGGGGGCGGGAAAACGCGTCAGCACTGTAGCACAGTGAAGGGCGCGGAGTGTCACTCACGTGGGGATCCTGGGAGGAGGAGTGGGAGGAGGAGTGGGAGTGGGAGGAGGAGGAGAGGGAGGAGTGGGAGGAGGAGTGGGAGGAGGAGTGGGAGGACATCAGGGAGGAGTGGAAGGAGGAGTGGGAGGAGGAGGAGAGGGAGGAGGAGGAGGAGTGGGAGGAGGAGGAGTGGGAGGAGGACATCAGGTTGGAGGAGGAGGAGTGGGAGGAGGAGGAGTGGGAGGAGGAGTGGGAGGAGGAGAGGAGTGGGAGGAGGAGTGGGAGGAGGAGTGGGAGGAGGAGTGGGAGGTGGAGTGTGAGTGGGAGGAGGAGTGGGAGTGGGATGAGGAGGAGTGGGAGGAGGAGTGGGAGGTGGAGTGTGAGTGGGAGGAGGAGTGGGAGTGGGATGAGGAGGAGTGGGAGGGGGAGTGGGAGGAGTGGGAGGAGGAGGAGGGGAAGGGGGAGTGGGAGGAGGAGTGGGAGGAGGAGGAGGGGAAGGGGGAGTGGGAGGAGGAGTGGGAGGAGGAGGAGGGGAAGGGGGAGTGGGAGGAGTGGGATTGGGATGAGGAGTGGGAGGAGGACATCAGGTTGGAGGAGTGGGAGTGGGAGGAGGACATCAGGGATGATGAGGAGGAGGAGGAGTGGGAGAAGGAGGAGTGGGAGGAGGACATCAGGGATGATGAGGAGGAGTGGGAGGAGGAGGAGGTCTGAGAGGGTTGATCACCGTGCCGTCCGCTGCTGTAACAGCGACCCCACGTGGTGAGATGTGGCACCCGGGCAGCACGATGGCCACTCTTTCTCCCTCTCTCCCTCTCTATATATACACACAGCACAGTATTCATTATATATTCGTAGTATTTTTTTAAGAAAGGGGGGAGGGGGAAAAAAACTCTACTTTTTTTTGGTTTAAAATCGTTTTTTTATATATATATATAATTGCCTAATTGTGTATTAAATATTTACACGAATAACTACTGTACACGCATCAAGTATTACCAATAAAAGCACCTGACGATTAGCATTCACTTGGCTTGCCTCACCGGGTTCATGGATCATAGTGGTGGTGGTGGTGGTGTGTGGTGGTGGTGGTGTTGTTGGTGGTGTTGGTGGTGGTGGTGTTGGTGGTGGTGGTGGTGTTGGTGGTGTTGGTGGTGTTGGTGTTGGTGGTGTTGGTGGTGGTGGTGGTGTTGGTGGTGGTGTTGGTGGTGGTGGTGTTGGTGGTGGTGGTGGTGTTGGTGGTGGTGGTGTTGTTGGTGGTGGTGGTGGTGGTGTTGGTGTTGGTGGTGGTGTTGGTGGTGGTGTTGGTGGTGGTGGTGTTGGTGGTGGTGGTGTTGGTGGTGGTGGTGTTGGTGGTGGTGTTGGTGGTGGTGGTGTTGGTGGTGGTGGTGGTGTTGGTGGTGTTGGTGGTGTTGGTGGTGTTGGTGGTGTTGGTGTTGGTGGTGTTGGTGTTGGTGGTGGTGTTGGTGGTGGTGTTGGTGGTGGTGGTGTTGGTGGTGGTGTTGGTGGTGGTGTTGGTGGTGGTGTTGGTGGTGGTGTTGGTGGTGGTGGTGTTGGTGGTGGTGTTGGTGGTGGTGGTGTTGGTGGTGGTGTTGGTGGTGGTGTTGGTGGTGGTGTTGGTGGTGGTGTTGGTGGTGGTGTTGGTGGTGGTGTTGGTGGTGTTGGTGGTGGCGGCAATGCCGAAGGTCTGTGGCTGCCTGTTAACCACAGGCACGCACAGATGTTGCACTCCTCCATTCCTGTGGGTATCGAGTCGAGAGGAGCCTTTTAGCCCTGGCTCTGCCAGGCGGTACAGCAGAGTGCGTGAACTCATCTCCATCTGTTCCATCTCACTCCCTTCTCACCCGTGGGTGGAGGTGTCTTAACAGCAGCAGCCGTTGTTACCCCTGGCTCTGCCAGGAGGAGGCGGTACAGCAAAGTGTGGACCGCGCGCCTGTTCCGTCTGCATGGGATAGAGCGTTTCCCCCTCGCACGCACGTAAAACACTCAACGTTGATTGGGCCGATAATGCCATCATTTATAACACATTCCTGGGGAGGGAGCTGGTAGGAACGTTGGGTTGCTCGGTCAATGGCCTGCAGGGTCAACGGCGGCGTGGTGTATTCCGCAAATATGCCCGACTGTGAGGGCGGGCACAAGCCGGCGTGAGTAGGTGAAACGTTGAGTTTTATAAGGGCACCACGGGGTGACCAGCCCCTCACCACCCAGCCCCACCCCTCCCACCCCCCACCCAGCCCCACCCTCCCCACCCAGCCCCTCCCCACCCTCCCCACCCAACCCCTCCCCACCCTCCTCACCCAGCCCCTCCCACCCCACACCCAGCCCCACCCTCCCCACCCAGTCCCTCGCCACCCTCCCCACCCAGCCCCTCCCCACCCTCCCCTCCCCACCCAGCCCCTCCCACCCCACACCCAGCCACACCCTCCCCACCCAGCCCCTCCCTCCCCACCCAGCCCCTCCCTGCACGACGGACGGACGGACACAATAATCCCCTGTGGGCTGGTGGAACCAGTGGGTTCCTACCAGTAAGAGGAGCTGCATAGCTCGGTCAATTGTTGATGATGGCATCACACCAAGCAAGCTCGTGTGCATGCAACTGATTACCCGGATGTGGACACGCCTTTTGCAACGGGTTGGTGCAACCGGTTGCGGAGAACGCTCGCGTATAAGCAAACAAGTTGCATGCAACTGATTGCTCGGGAGTGGACCCGGCTTCACCTTCAACCCACGGTTGTTTGTGTAGGGCATCACGGTGGCTAGGAGATGTTAACTACCTCGCCTGGTATACAGGAGGTCGTGGGATCGACCCCGACCCTGACGCCTGCTGTGTATTTGGAGTTTGCATGTGGCTAGGAGATGTTAACTACCTCGCCTGGTATGCAGGAGGTCGTGGGTTCGATCTCGACCCTGCCGATACCTGCTGTATATTTGGAGTTTGCATGTGACGAGATGTTAACTACCTCGCCTGGTATGCAGGAGTTCGTGGGTTCCTTCCCGACCCTGACTTAGTATAGCTGCTCGCATTTGCGATGATTTCCAGGGATCGCTTCTGTAAAAGAGTTACGCAGCGGGGCTGGGGGGCTTACCTGCTAAGAACAAAACAAATAGTTGAATAGCTTTAGATTTGCTCTGCGTGTGTGAACCCAGATGCCGAGTTTATTTGATTGACGGCCACAGAGACGTTTCCCCACATTGACTGAGCCCCGGGTGGGAGCCGCATCAGGTCTGAGCCAGTCCTCTGTGCGTGGGAGTATGCGTGTGTGTTTGAATGAGACTGTGTGTATGTTTGAATGAGACTGTGTGTGTGTGTGTGGGAGTATGCGTGTGTATGTGTGAATGAGACTGTGTGTGTTGTGGGAGTATGCGTGTGTATGTTTCAATGAGACTGTGTGTGTGTGTGTGAGTATGTGTGTGTGTGTGAATGAGACTGTGTGTGTATGCGTGTGTATGTTTGAATGAGACTGTGTGTGTGTGGGAGTATGCGTGTGTATGTTTGAATGAGACCGTGTGTGTGTGGGAGTATGCGTGTGTATGTTTGAATGAGACTGTGTGTGTATGCGTGTGTATGTTTGAATGAGACTGTGTGTGAGTGTGCGTGTGTATGTTTGAATGAGACTGTGTGTGTGTGCCTGTGTGTGTGACACTGTGTATGGTGCTGGCCACCCCACCCCTTCGTGTGCCGTTCAGGCCTTCATAGGTGCTACTCGCTAACAGCACTTGCCCCCTACAGTCTGTTCAGGCTATACGGGGGATCTTTGTCTTTGTGTGTGACACTGTGTGTGTGGAGCGGTGGTGCAGCGGTTAGCGCTACGCTGCGCTACGAACCCGGCGACCCGAGTTCGATTCCCGCTCGCGGCCAACACCACCGGTGACGATGATCTGAACCGGTCCTGGGCCTCCCCTAGATCGACTCGGCCTCAAATGAGTACCTGGTGCGGTGTGTAAAACATCGCCACTAGGGAGACAAAGGCGGCCGGGCGTGGTGTTGGCCACCCTACCCCCTCGTGTGCCGTGCCGGCCTTCATAGGTGCTCGCTAACAGCACTTGCCCCAACAGTCTGTTAAGGCTACACGGGGCATCTTTGTTTGTTGGAGTGACACTGTGTGTGTACCTGTGTGTGTGTACCTGTGTGTGTGGGAGTGAGTCTGTGTGTGTATACCTGTGTCTGTGTGTGTACCTGTGTGTGTACCTGTGTGTGTGGGAGTGAGTCTGTGTGTGTGTGTGTACCTGTGTGTGTGTGTACCTGTGTGTGTGGGAGTAAGTCTGTGTGTGTGTACCTGTGTGTGGGTGTGTACCTGTGTGTGGGAGTGACACTGTGTGTGTGTACCTGTGTGTGTGGGAGTGAGTCTGTGTGTGTGTTTGCGAAACGTGGACCCCCCCTAATGGAACATCTTCGCCGGTTAGAAACATTGGGGCTGGCCTGCCTACGATCCATCCTGGGTTTAACCTGCAGGCTGGATTGTGTGAGGAGCTCACAAATCCTTGAAAGATCTGGACAAAGTCCCATCGGTGAACTCCGGCAGTCAAGGCTGCGTTGGCTGGGTCATGTAGCCCGCATGCCCAGCCACCGCATGCCTAGACAGCTTTTGTTCGGCCCGATAGAGGGGGCTAAACGGGCGCGGCACGGGCTAGAGAAGAGATGGAGTGATGTGGTACAGGAGGATGTGGAGCTGAGTTGACTTGCCGATGACTGGTACCAGCGGTGTCAAGATCGGCCTCAGTGGAGGAGGCTCGTGAAGGACGCTACTGGGCAGTTGGAGGCAGTCGCCCTCCAACAACAACGGAGGGCGGAGGAGCGACGCTCACAACAACGAGCGGAGCGCCGGGTGGCTAAAGCACAGCAAGTTGGCACAGTAGGGGGCACAGGTGGTGCATCAGCCAGTCATCTCGGTCATCTCGGTCAGTCGACCCGTGGCACCTGGGTCTGCCTCGTGACCTCCTGCCAGCGGACGTTCGACACTTCACGTGGCCTCAAGGTGCACCTAGCCTGGCACAAGCGTCGTGGTGACGTCACCGCCACTTAGTGGCGAATGGCGGTTGTTGTGTGTGTTGGTGACAGCAAACAACCCACGGCACCACCTGTGTCCCGTGACCTGCACCTAGCCTGGCACAGCAGTCAACCCATAGAGACATGGGTCTGTCCCGTGACCTCCTCCTGCACCTAACCTGGCACAGCAGTCAACCCATGGCACTTGGGCCTGTCCCGTGACCTCCTGCACCTAGCCTGGCACAGCAGTCAACCCATGGCACCACCTGGGTCTGTCCCGTGACCTCCTGCACCTAGCCTGGCACAGTAGTCAACCCATAGAGACATGGGTCTGTCCCGTGACCTCCTCCTGCACCTAGCCTGGCACAGCAGTCAACCCATGGCACTACCTGGGTCTGTGTCCACGTGACCTCCTCCTGCACCTAGCCTGGCACAGCAATAAACCAATGGCATTACCTGAGTCTGTGTCCCATAGACCCGTGGACACCCCATAGACCCATAGACATCCCATAGGCACCCCATAGACGAAGTTTGTTAAAAGATCTAGACCCATAGACACCCCATAGACACCCCATATACACCCCATAGACCCGTGGACACCCCATAGACCCATAGACATCCCATAGACACCCCATATACACCCCATAGACCCGTGGACACCCCATAGACCCATAGACACCCCATAGGCACCCATAGACGAAGTTTGTTAAAAGACCTAGACCCATAGACACCCCATAGACACCCCATATACACCCCATAGACCCGTGGACACCCCATAGACCCATAGACATCCCATAGACACCCCATATACACCCCAGCCCCGCGTGCGTGTGTGTCCAGCCCCGGGTGTGGGTGTGTGTAGCTGCTGCTGCTGCTGCTACACCTGCAGCTACTTTTGCTGCGACGATAATCCGGCACAGCCCGCATGCCAGAGGTCGCAAACAGGTTTTGATTCCTTACCCGTACCCGGCCGCACCAGGGTCGCAAACGGGTACCCGTACCCGGCCGTACCCTACCCGTACCCGGCAGGGTAGGGTACGGCCGGGTACGGGTACCCGTTTACGGGTAGGGTACGGCCGGGTACGGGTATCGGGTACCTGATTGCGACCTCTGGGATGAAGCCATGTTTGCAGGCGCGGGTGGGTTGATTCTAGGAACTTGAATTGTGAGAAGAGACAAGACGTTGGGAAATGAGTGACAATCACGGTGACTCACCAGTGACTCACGGCCTACCCGGCTACCCGTACCCGGCCGCACCAGGGTCGCACCTAGCCTGGCACAGCCGGGTATCGGGTAGGGTACGGGTATCGGGTACCCGGTTGCGACCTCTGCCGCATGCCTAGACAGATTAGCAGCAGAGAGGGGTGCGAAACAGGCGCGGCACGGGCTGGAGAAGAGATGGAGTGATGTGGTACAGGAGGACGTGGAGCTGAGTGGACTTGCCGATGACTGGTACCAGCGGTGTCAAGATCGGCCTCAGTGGAGGAGGCTCGTGAAGGACGCTACTGGGCATTTGGAGGCAGTCGCCCTCCAACAACAACGGAGGGCGGAGGAGCGACGCTCACAACAACGAGCGGAGCGCCGGGTGGCTAAAGCACAGCAAGTTGGCACAGTAGGGGGCACAGGTGGTGCATCAGCCAGTCATCTCGGTCATCTCGGTCAGTCGACCCGTGGCACCTGCTGGGTCTGCCCCGTGACCTCCTGCCAGCGGGCGTTCGACACTTCACGTGGCCTCAGGGTGCACATGGCCTGGCACAAGCGTCGTGGTGACGTCACCGCCACTTAGTGGCGAATGGCGGTTGTTGTTGTTGTGTGTGTGTCACTGTGTGTGTCACTGTGTGTGTCACTGTGTGTATGCGGTGGTGTAGTGGATAGCGTTACGAACCCTGCGACCCAAGTTCGATTCCCGCTCACGGCCAACACCACCGGTGACGATTATCTGAAAAGGTCCTGGGCATCCCCTAGGTCGACTCAGCCTTAAATGAGTTACCTGGTGCGGTGTGTAGTCAACATCACCACTGGGGAGACAAAGGCGGCTGGGCGTGGTGCTGGCCACCCACCCCCTCGTGTGCCGTGACGGCCTTCACAGGTGCTCGCTAACAGCACTTGCCCCTACAGTCTGTTATTACTACACGGGCGATCTTTGTCTTTGTGTGTGTGTACACGTGTGTGTGTACACGTGTGTGTGTACACGCGTGTGTGTACACGCGTGTGTGTGCGCGCGCGCGTGTGTGCGCGCACGCGTGTGTGCGCGCACGCGTGTGTGCGTGTATGTACGTGTGTGCGTGTATGTACGTGTGTGCGTGTATGTACGTGTGTGCGTGTATGTACGTGTGTGTGTGTATGTACACGTGTGTGTGTACACGCGTGTGTGTACACGTGTGTGTGTGTGCACGCGCGTGTGTGTGCACGCGCGTGTGTGTACGTGTGTGTGTGTGCACGCGTGTGTGTGTGCACGCGTGTGTGTGTGCACGCGTGTGTGTGTGTATGTACGTGTGTGTGTGTATGTACACGTGTGTGTGTACACGCGTGTGTGTGTGTATGTACATGTGTGTGTATGTAAATGCGTGTGTGTGTATGTACATGCGTATGTGTGTGTATACACGCGTGTGTATGTATGTACATGTGTGTGTGTATGTACATGCGTGTGTATGTAAATGCGTGTGTGTGTATGTACACGTGTGTGTATGTACATGTGTGTGTGTATGTACATGCGTGTGTGTATGTACATGCGTGTGTGTGTGTATGTACATGTGTGTGTGTACATGTGTGTGTGTGTGTGTACACGCGTGTGTGTGTGTGTATACACGCGTGTGTGCGTGTGTACATGTGTGTGTGTGTGTACATGCGTGTGTGTGTATACACGTGTGTACATACGTGTGTGTGTGTGCACGCGTGTACACGTGTGTGTGTATGTACACACGCGTGTGTGTGTGTCTACACGCGTGTGTGTGTGTCTACACGCGCGTGTGTGTGTCTACACACGTGTATGTGTGTCTACACGCGTGTGTGTGTGTGTCTACACGCGTGTGTGTGTACACGCGTGTGTGTGCGTGTCTACACGCGTGTGTGTGTGTCTACACGCGCGTGTGTGTGTGTCTACACGCGTGTGTGTGTATGTACACGCGTGTGTGTGTCTACACGCGTGTGTGTGTCTACACGCGTGTGTGTGTCTACACGCGTGTGTGTGTCTACACGCGTGTGTGTGTGTCTACACGCGTGTGTGTGTGTCTACACGTGTGTGTGTGTATTGCGTCCCAATTATCCCTCGACCAGCCGAACCGGTTTGCTGCTTGCTTCACTGTTGGAATCCGGTTTGGAGTACAACCCCCCCCACCCACTATGACATTTCCTCGCACGAAGCACGGTGGGGGGAGGTGGGGGGAAGTGGGGGGGGGGGAAGTGGGGTGGGGGGAAGTGGGGGGGGAGGAAGTGGGGGGGGGAGAGGTGGGGGGGGACACTGCACTTTAGCATCATCTCGTGTCGAGGTTGTTGTCATTGCTCTGCCCATCCGATTAGCAACGGGTGGCTACGTACAGGTGGTGCGAAAGACGTTCAACATGCACACACTACACTACTTACACTATACACTACACTACTATACACTACACTACTATACACTACACTACTATACACTATACACTACACTACTTACACTATACACTACTATACACTATACACTACACTACTATACACTACACTACTTACACTATACACTACTATACACTACTATACACTGCACTATACACTACTATACTACTCTCTCTCTTGTTCGTCCATCAAAGTTGATGATGACCACGGCACGTTTGTCATTTTGTTGGGTTTTGACGAGTGCGCAGATGGCTGAACAGGCCACTCCGAGCCCGGAGTTCTCTGTGGCACACTGGGACAGGTCAGGGAGGATGTAGAGCTCTGAGGTGCAGCCACAAGTCCTCGCTTGGTAGATCTGCGCTGATGCCTCTTCAAGATAGCACAGGAGTTAGATCTCGTTATGTATAAATGTGTCGTAACCCTCCACCACCCGACACGGACAATCAGCAAAAAAAAAGTGTCACGTTGACAAAAGACAAAATAGTTCACTGCTTTAGCCCACCGGTGTGTTGAATCGTGAAACCACAACATTTACAAGTTTTGAGTAATAACGCGATCTAGTATATATACAAGGACTGTTTCTTGAAAGTTCTCTCACTTGATACAGCTGTCGTGCTGTGACGGTTCCACCTGAAGACGGAGGCTTGTGTTGCCTCCGAAACGTCGTGATTTTTATTTTATTTTTATTTTACTTTTATTAATTTTAATGTTTTACCTACGTGACTTTACCGAAAAAAACCTAAGAAAATGAATCCTTGCAGTCACGAAAGCTTCAAATCTAGAACGCGATCTAACCCAAAAACGTTGATTATGAATAATATTGGTCGCGAAAGCCTACGGGTTGAATAGCACAGGAGCTTATCATACTCTCACAGATGGCTGCACCGTCCTGGACTTTTCTTCTCCAGGCAGGTCGGTCCTGTGCTAGGGGTTCCCAGATTTTCAGGACGAATCCAAAGCTCTTCAAGGAAGCTTCCAGGGTTATCCTTGTAGCGCTTTTCGGGGCCACCTTGCGCTCGCTTGCCATTCTTCAGCTCGCCAAAGAAGAATTGTCTTGGAAGTCTCGCGGAGGGCAGTCTGGTCACGTGGCCAGTCCGTCTCTAAGCTGTTCCTTCGCAAGCGAGGTGTGGATGCTGGGGATATTGCAGAGGTCGCAAATGGGTTTTGATTCCTTACCCGTACCCGGCCGCACCAGGGTCGCAAACGGGTACCCGTACCCGGCCGTACCCGTACCCTACCCGTACCCGGCCGGGTAGGGTACGGGTATCGGGTACCTGATTGCGACCTCTGGGATGAAGCCATGTTGCAGGCGCGGGTGGGTTGATTCTAGGAACTTGAATTGTGAGAAGAGACAAGACGTTGGGAATTGAGTGACAATCACGGTGACTCACCAGTGTCTCACGGTCTACCCGTACCCGGCCGCACCAGGGTCGCAAACGGGCCGGGTATCGGGTAGGGTACGGGTATCGGGTACCCGGTTGCGACCTCTGGAATATTGGCCTTGCTGAGGACTTCCGTGTCAGGGATTCTGCCTTGCCACTTGATCCACAGCAGTTTCCTCAGACGGCTCAAGTGGAGATGATTCAATTTCTTGGCATGGCGCTGGTAGACACTGTCCAGGCCTCGCACCGATACAGATTAAGACAACAGCCTGGTAGGCCTTCAGTTTTGTCTCCTGCTTGACAACCCTGATGTTAACTTCGTCATCTATGTGCACAGCGCGAGACAGTGTACTACCAAGGTAAGTAAACTTGTCAACGGCTGAAAGCTTTTGCCCATTCACAAAGATCGTGGGGGCTGAGTGTAGGGTTTCCCAAGAACAGGTTGGCACTGGACTTCAATCTTCTTTGTGCCGATTGTCAGGCCGAAGTTGTTACAAGCTGAAGAGAAGTGGTCCATACCGTCCTGTAGATCTTGATTTGAGCCAGCAGCCAGAGCACAGTCATCAGCAAACAAAAGTTGTCGAACAGTGACTTCCTCCACTCTAGTTTTGGCTTGCATCCTCCGCAGATTGAATAGGCCACCGTCAAAACGGTAGATGAAGCTAAACTACACTACTATACACTACACTACTATACACTACACTATACACTACACTACTATAGACTACACTACTATACACTACACTATACACTACACTATACACTACACTACTATACACTATACACTACTAAACACTATACACTACACTATACACTACACTATACAATACGCTATACACTACTATACACGACACTATACACTACACTATACACTACACTACTATACACTACTATACACTATACACTACACTACTATACACTATACACTACTATACACTACACTACTATACACTACACTACTATACACTACACTACTATACACTACACTATACACTACACTACTATACACTACACTATACACTACACTATACAATACGCTATACACTACTATACACGACACTATACACTACACTATACACTACACTACTATACACTACTATACACTACACTACTATACACTATACGCTACTATACACTACACTACTATACACTACACTACCATACACTACACTACTATACACTTACACTATACACTACACTACTATACACTACACTATACACTACACTACTATACACTACACTATACACTACACTATACACTACACTATACACTACCCTATACACTACACTATACACTACTATACACTACACTATACACTACACTACTATACACTACACTATACACTACACTATACACTACACTATACACTACACTATACACTACTATACACTACTATACACTACACTATACACTACACTATACACTACACTATACACTACACTACTATACACTACACTATACACTTCTATACACTACACTATACACTACACTATACACTACTATACACTACACTATACACTACACTATACACTACACTACTATACACTACTATACACTATACACTACACTACTATACACTATACACTACTATACACTACACTACTATACACTACACTACTATACACTACACTACTATACACTACACTATACACTACACTACTATACACTACACTATACACTACACTATACAATACGCTATACACTACTATACACGACACTATACACTACACTATACACTACACTACTATACACTACTATACACTACACTACTATACACTATACACTACTATACACTACACTACTATACACTACACTACCATACACTACACTACTATACACTTACACTATACACTACACTACTATACACTACACTATACACTACACTACTATACACTACACTATACACTACACTATACACTACACTATACACTACCCTATACACTACACTATACACTACTATACACTACACTATACACTACACTACTATACACTACACTATACACTACACTATACACTACACTATACACTACACTATACACTACACTATACACTACTATACACTACTATACACTACTATACACTACACTATACACTACACTATACACTACACTATACACTACACTACTATACACTACACTATACACTACACTATACACTACCCTATACACTACACTATACACTACTATACACTACACTATACACTACACTACTATACACTACACTATACACTACACTATACACTACACTATACACTACACTATACACTACTATACACTACTATACACTACACTATACACTACACTATACACTACACTATACACTACACTACTATACACTACACTATACACTACACTATACACTACACTATACACTACACTATACACTACCCTATACACTACACTATACACTACTATACACTACACTATACACTACACTACTATACACTACACTATACACTACACTATACACTACACTATACACTACACTATACACTACTATACACTACTATACACTACTATACACTACACTATACACTACACTATACACTACACTACTATACACTACTATACACTACTATACACTACACTATACACTACACTATACACTACACTACTATACACTACTATACACTACTATACACTACACTATACACTACACTATACACTACACTATACACTACACTACTATACACTACACTATACACTACACTATACACTACCCTATACACTACACTATACACTACTATACACTACACTATACACTACACTACTATACACTACACTATACACTATACACTACACTATACACTACACTATACACTACTATACACTACTATACACTACACTATACACTACACTATACACTACACTATACACTACACTACTATACACTACACTATACACTACACTATACACTACACTATACACTACACTATACACTACACTATACACTACCCTATACACTACACTATACACTACTATACACTACACTATACACTACACTACTATACACTACACTATACACTACACTATACACTACACTATACACTACACTATACACTACTATACACTACTATACACTACTATACACTACACTATACACTACACTATACACTACACTACTATACACTACTATACACTACTATACACTACACTATACACTACACTATACACTACACTACTATACACTACTATACACTACTATACACTACACTATACACTACACTATACACTACACTATACACTACACTATACACTACACTATACACTACACTATACACTACTATACACTACACTACTATACACTACACTACTATACACTACACTATACACTACACTACTATACACTACACACTACACTATACACTACACTATATACTACACTATACACTACTATACACTACACTATACACTACACTATATACTACACTATACACTACTATACACTACACTATACACTACACTATATACTACACTATACACTACTATACACTACACTATACACTACACTATACACTACACTATACACTACACTATACACTACACTATACACTACACTATACACTACTATACACTACACTACTATACACTACACTACTATACACTACACTATACACTACACTACTATACACTACACACTACACTATACACTACACTATATACTACACTATACACTACTATACACTACACTATACACTACACTATATACTACACTATACACTACTATACACTACACTATACACTACACTATATACTACACTATACACTACTATACACTACACTATACACTACACTATACACTACACTATACACTACACTATACACTACACTATACACTACACTATACACTACACTATACACTACACTACACACTACACACGTGCGTGCACACGTTATCCATATTCGCACCGCGCATTTCCCGACATGGATAATTCGCTGTGTAACAAAATAAATATATATTTCTTCTTCCTGGGTACTAAGTTTTATTTCATTATTGTTTATGCCTTAAGAGTACAGAAAGTGGCTATTTTACTCCCCACAAACTTTGCTTTTGTGACCAGGACAGCGATATTTTGAAATGTGCCTATTTTCTATGAGAAATAAGTAATATTTAAAAAAAAAAAACTTTTTTTTTAAACACGCTTTCATGAAATGTACCGTACTAGTTATGGAAAAACTCCACGATTCCAGGAAGTGGCCCCGAAGCTTGAATAACGTAAGGGACCCGTGTCCAATTACAGCCAACGTCAGTTGAGCGTGGACAATTCGACCCAAGGCTTAACATAACATATATTAAATAATGTTTAAAAATATGTTTTTTTAATTTTTTATGATAGAATATAGTATTGTCATCAGCATGACATAAGTATGCCGAGTTTGCAGTCAATATCACATTGGGAAGTGGGTTAAAATTGAGTGACAATATTTGAGAATACAACAACAACAGACAGAGTGAGTTCAAAGAAAGCGTGTAAAAAGATTGTTTAAACATTTTTTTATTTTATTTTTTTATGATAGAATATAGTGTTGTCATCAGCATGACATAAGCAAACCGAGTTTGCAGTCGATATCACACTGGGAAGTGGGTTAAAATCGAGTGACAATATTTGAGGATACAACAACAGACAGAGTGAGTTCATAGAAAGCGTGTAAAATAACAATAAAAAAAACACGCGGATGTACATTTGCGTATTTCCGTCACGTAAAGTCGGGCCTACAAAACGTTGTGGGGTAATCATAGCCGTTTCCTACACCTTTGAGCTATAAGCAAATAACGCTTCGTACCCAGCGACGAACATCACGATCCCGAGTCCACAGCCAAAGAACCCCCGGGTAGCCTCAACAGAGGGCTGGGGCAAGTGCTGTTTGCGAGTTCAGCAGCAGCGCTGTTGCCACACACACGAAGGGCAGTTTTTGGGAGGTCGTCACCGACGCACGCACTACGACCGCCTTTGTCTCCCCCGGCCGGCGATGTTTGCACCACACCCGCGCCAGGAGCGCACGACTCGTTTGTTGAGGCCGAGTCGACCTTGGGGGAGTCCGCACCATCATCACCATCATCACCACCATCTCCATCACCACCACCATCACCACCTCCATCATCACCACCACCACCACCTCCATCACCACCTCCACCTCTATCACTACCTCCATCACCACCTTCATCACTACCTCCATCATCACCACCTCCATCACCACCTCCATCACCACCTCCACCTCCATCACTACCTCCATTACCACCTCCATCACTACCTCCATCATCACCACCACCATCACCACCACCTCCATCACCACCACCTCCATCACCACCTCCATCACCACCTCCATCACCACCTCCACCTCCATCACTACCTCCATCACCACCTCCATCACTACCTCCATCATCACCACCACCATCACCACCACCTCCATCACCACCACCTCCATCACCACCTCCATCACCACCTCCATCACTACCTCCATCATCATCACCACCACCACCTCCATCACCACCTCCATCACCACCTCCATCACCACCTCCATCACCACCACCACCTCCATCATCACCATCACCACCACCATCACCACCACCTCCATCACCACCACCACCACCTCCATCACCTCCATCACCACCACCACCTCCATCATCACCACCACCTCCATCACCTACCTCGCCTGGTATGCAAGGGGGTCGAGGGTTCGATCCCGACCCTGACGATGCCTGCTGCTGCTGTATATTTGGAGTCTGCGTGTCTCTCATCATCATCATCACGGTGGCTAGGAGATGTTAACTACCTCGCCTGGACTACAGGAGGTCGTGGGTTCGATCCCGACCCTGACCATGCCTGCTGCTGCTGTATATTTGGAGTCTGCGTCTCTCTCATCATCATCATCACGGTGGGCTAGGAGATGTTAACTACCTCGCCTGGACTACAGGAGGTCGTGGGTTCGATCCCGACCCTGACGATGCCTGCTGCTGCTGTATATTTTGGAGTCTGCGTGTCTCTCATCATCATCATCATCACGGTGGCTATGAGATGTTAACTACCTCGCTTGGACTACAGGAGGTCGTGGATTCGATTTCCCGACCCTGACGCCTGCTGTTGTATATTGTTGGGGTGTGCGATGTCTCTCTATCATCATCATCATCATCACCACGATGCTCTCTCTCCCTGTGGATTTTTCTCCGGGTCTCCCCCCCTCCCCCTTCCACATGGTTAGAATCAAACTCGATTTCCACGCAACTCTGTCTACAATGTACCAGTCTTGATAATTGGTTGTTTACCCTTCTATCTGGCAACAAAACTGACACCAATGACCTCTATTTTTATCAAACGCCTTTCATATTGAAGAATTTCAAAGCGCTGCACGTAAAATAAAACTACACTCAATTATCATATTTTTTACTGGCAAATGAGGTTCCAATGGTGTAAAAGCTTCAGACCCCGAGCTCTCATACTCTGATGGTGCATTGTCTTTGAGTTGTGCGCCTTTTGGCGTCATCTGGTCCAACACCATGTGAGACTAGGCTCTAAGGAAAGCTGTCTCGGGTGTGGACCAATCAACTTCAAGGACAGTGCATATCCATCATCAGAGTTGTGTTTTTTGTTTGCATTATGACTGCAGGTATTGTGGTCTATGCAAACATGACTCCTTGTAAAACAAAAAGGTGTCAGTTTTGTTGCCAGATAGAAGGGTAAAAAAACAATTATCATATTTTTACTGGCAAATGAGGTTCCCATAGTGTACCAGTCTTGTTGGGTCTTTCAGTGACGTGCCGATTTCATTGCTGCAGCAGCTGCCCCAGCAGACCCACCTAGCTCTCTGTTTAAAGCCCCGACACAGAGGCACTGGGTCTCTGTGTGTCTGTGTTGTGTGTGTGTGTCTCTCTCTGTGTGTCTATGTTGTGTGTCTCTGTGTTGTCTCTGTGTGTCTGTGTTGTGTGTGTGTCTCTATCTGTGTGTCTGTGTTGTGTGTCTCTTTCTGTGTGTCTCTGTGTTGTCTCTGTGTGTCTATGTTGTGTGTCTCTCTCTCTCTCTGTGTGTCTGTGTTGTGTGTCTCTTTCTGTGTGTCTCTGTGTTGTCTCTGTGTGTCTATGTTGTGTGTCTCTCTCTCTCTCTGTGTGTCTGTGTTGTGTGTCTCTTTCTGTGTGTCTCTGTGTTGTCTCTGTGTGTCTATGTTGTGTGTCTCTCTCTCTCTCTGTGTGTCTGTGTTGTGTGTCTCTGTGTGTCTATGTTGTGTGTGTGTCTCTCTGTGTGTGTGTGTCTGTGTTGTGTGTCTCTTTCTGTGTGTCTCTGTGTTGTCTCTGTGTGTCTATGTTGGGTCTCTCTCTCTGTGTCTATGTTGTGTGTCTCTCTGTGTGTCTGCGTTGTGTGTCTCTTTCTGTGTGTCTATGTTGTGTGTCTATGTTGTGTGTCTCTTTCTGTGTGTCTATGTTGTGTGTCTATGTTGTGTGTCTCTCTGTGTGTGTCTGTGTTGTGTCTCTCTCTGTGTGTGTCTCTCTCTCTCTGTGTGTCTGTGTTGTGTGTCTCTTTCTGTGTGTCTCTGTGTTGTCTCTGTGTGTCTATGTTGTGTGTCTCTCTCTGTGTGTCTGTGTTGTGTGTCTCTCTCTGTGTGTGTCTGTGTTGTCTCTCTGTGTCTGTGTTGTGTGTGTGTCTCTCTCTCTCTGTGTCTGTGTTGTGTGTCTCTCTCTGTGTGTGTCTGTGTTGTCTCTCTGTGTCTGTGTTGTGTGTCTCTCTGTGTGTCTGTGTTGTGTGTCTCTCTCTGTGTGTGTCTGTGTTGTCTCTCTGTGTCTGTGTTGTGTGTCTCTCTGTGTGTCTGTGTTGTGTGTCTCTTTCTGTGTGTCTCTGTGTTGTCTCTCTGTGTCTGTGTTGTGTGTCTCTCTCTGTGTGTCTGTGTTGTGTGTCTCTCTCTGTGTGTGTCTGTGTTGTCTCTCTGTGTCTGTGTTGTGTGTGTGTCTCTCTCTCTCTGTGTCTGTGTTGTGTGTCTCTCTCTGTGTGTGTCTGTGTTGTCTCTCTGTGTCTGTGTTGTGTGTCTCTCTGTGTGTCTGTGTTGTGTGTCTCTCTCTGTGTGTGTCTGTGTTGTCTCTCTGTGTCTGTGTTGTGTGTCTCTCTGTGTGTCTGTGTTGTGTGTCTCTCTCTGTGTGTCTGTGTTGTGTGTCTCTCTCTGTGTGTGTCTGTGTTGTCTCTGTGTGTCTATGTTGTGTGTCTCTCTGTGTGTCTGTGTTGTGTGTCTCTCTCTGTGTGTCTGTGTTGTGTGTCTCTCTCTGTGTGTGTCTGTGTTGTCTCTCTGTGTCTGTGTTGTGTGTGTCTCTCTCTCTCTGTGTATCTGTGTGTCTCTGTGTGTGTCTCTCTCTTTGTGTGTCTATGTTGTGTGTCTCTCTCTTTCTGTGTCTATGTTGTGTGTCTCTCTCTCTCTGTGTGTGTCTATGTTGTGTGTCTCTCTCTGTGTGTCTCTGTGTGTCTATGTTGTGTGTGTCTCTCTCTGTGTGTCTCTGTGTTGTCTCTGTGTGTCTATGTTGTGTGTGTCTCTCTCTGTGTGTCTCTGTGTTGTCTTTATGTCTATGTTGTGTGTGTGTCTCTCTCTCTGTGTGTCTATGTTGTGTGTCTCTCTCTGTGTGTCTCTGTGTTGTCTCTGTGTCTATGTTGTGTGTGTGTCTCTCTCTCTCTGTGTCTATGTTGTGTGTCTCTCTCTGTGTGTCTCTGTGTTGTCTCTGTGTCTATGTTGTGTGTGTGTCTCTCTCTCTCTGTGTCTATGTTGTGTGTGTCTCCCTCTGTGTGTCTCTGTGTTGTCTCTGTGTCTATGTTGTGTGTCTCTCTCTGTGTGTCTCTGTGTCTATGTTGTGTGTGTCTCTCTCTGTGTGTCTCTGTGTTGTCTCTGTGTCTATGTTGTGTGTCTCTCTCTCTCTCTCTGTGTGTCTATGTTGTGTGTCTCTCTCTGTGTGTCTCTGTGTGTCTATGTTGTGTGTGTCTCTCTCTGTGTCTATGTTGTGTGTGTCTCTCTGTGTGTCTATGTTGTGTGTCTCTTTCTGTGTGTCTATGTTGTGTGTGTCTCTCTCTGTGTGTCTCTGTGTTGTCTCTGTGTCTATGTTGTGTGTCTCTCTCTCTCTCTGTGTGTCTATGTTGTGTGTCTCTCTCTGTGTGTCTCTGTGTGTCTATGTTGTGTGTGTCTCTCTCTGTGTCTATGTTGTGTGTCTCTTTCTGTGTCTCTCTCTGTGTGTCTCTGTGTGTCCATGTTGTGTGTCTCTCTCTGTGGGGGGGAGGGGAGAGGGGGGGGAGGGGCAGAGGAGTAGGGCGGTTGCATGGCCCAGGTGTGAGGTGCGTGCGAGAGAGAGACACACAGACACGGATACAGGTGAGAGAGAGACACACACACACACAGCTACAAGTGTGACACACACACACAGTAGAGGCTCGCAATCTCGACCAAGTCTTCCTGCAGCTCGTCCACCACCTCGTCCACCACCTCGTCCACCAGCTCGTCCACCACTTCGTCCACCACCTCATCCTCGTCGCCCTTGGCCAGGCGGAGCCTCGTGAAGGATCGTTCCCTTGAAGTCGCATCCTGATGGCTCACCCCAGCGGACAGGGAGCGGTGAGTTTGCGTGGTGAGGCGGGTGAGGTGTGGTGAGTTTGCGTGGTGAGGAGGGTGAGGTGTGGTGAGTTTGCGTGGTGAGGCGGGTGAGGTGTGGTGAGTTGGCGTGGTGAGGCGGGTGAGCTGTGGTGAGTTTGCGTGGTGAGGCGGGTGTGGTGTGGTGAGTTTGCGTGGTGAGGCGGGTGTGGTGAGTTTGCGTGGTGAGGTGGGTGAGGTGTGGTGAGTTTGCGTGGTGAGGAGGGTGAGGTGTGGTGAGTTTGCGTGGTGAGGAGGGTGAGGTGTGGTGAGTTTGCGTGGTGAGGAGGGTGAGGTGTGGTGAGTTTGCGTGGTGAGGTGGGTGAGGTGTGGTGAGTTTGCGTGGTGAGGAGGGTGAGGTGTGGTGAGTTTGCGTGGTGAGGAGGGTGAGGTGTGGTGAGTTTGCGTGGTGAGAAGGGTGAGGTGTGGTGAGTTTGCGTGGTGAGGAGGGTGAGGTGTGGTGAGTTTGCGTGGTGAGGAGGGTGAGGTGTGGTGAGTTTGCGTGGTGAGGAGGGTGAGGTGTGGTGAGTTTGCGTGGTGAGGCGGGTGAGGTGTGGTGAGTTTGCGTGGTGAGGAGGGTGAGGTGTGGTGAGTTGGCGTGGTGAGGAGGGTGAGGTGTGGTGAGTTTGCGTGGTGAGGCGAGTGAAGTGTGGTGAGTTTGCGTGGTGAGGCGAGTGAGCTGTGGTGAGTTTGCGTGGTGAGGAGGGTGAGGTGTGGTGAGTTTGCGTGGTGAGGAGGGTGAGGTGTGGTGAGTTTGCGTGGTGAGGCGGGTGAGCTGTGGTGAGTTTGCGTGGTGAGGCGGGTGAGGTGTGGTGAGTTTGCGTGGTGAGGCGGGTGAGCTGTGGTGAGTTTGCGTGGTGAGGCGGGTGAGGTGTGGTGAGTTTGCGTGGTGAGGCGGGTGAGCTGTGGTGAGTTTGCGTGGTGAGGCGGGTGAGGTGTGGTGAGTTTGCGTGGTGAGGCGGGTGAGGTGTGGTGAGTTTGCGTGGTGAGGCGGGTGAGCTGTGGTGAGTTTGCGTGGTGAGGAGGGTGAGCTGTGGTGAGTTTGCGTGGTGAGGCGGGTGAGGTGTGGTGAGTTTGCGTGGTGAGGCGGGTGAGCTGTGGTGAGTTTGCGTGGTGAGGCGGGTGAGGTGTGGTGAGTTTGCGTGGTGAGGAGGGTGAGGTGTGGTGAGTTTGCGTGGTGAGGAGGGTGAGGTGTGGTGAGTTTGCGTGGTGAGGTGGGTGAGGTGTGGTGAGTTTGCGTGGTGAGGGGTGGTGAGTTGGCGTGGTGAGGAGGAGGGTGAGGTGTGGTGAGTTTGTATGAGCTGTGTGGCTGAGATGTCATCTTCTTTAAAAAAAAGTTTTTGATGTTCTGGCGAGCGATGAGTTCAGTTGTTGTGGTTGTCGACTTGAAGCTTTCGTGACTGCAGGAATCCATCATCTGGGTTCAAAGCAAAGAACAAAAACCACGACGACGTTTCGATCGCCTCCTGATGGAGGCCGACTGTGTCGCGATCGAAACGTCGTGGGTTTTTGCTTAAAAATTAGTTTTTTATTTTTATTTATTTTTATTTTATTTTTTATTTAATGTTAATTTTTAATTCATTTCTGATTTATTTTTATTTCTAGCTTATTTTTAACGTATTATTTATTCATTTTTCTTTTTCTATCTACGTGATTTTACCGAAAGAACCAATAATCCGAGGGAGAGAGAAGACGATCGCTTGCGTTGCGATCGGAACTTCGTCGTCGTCGTTTTTGTTATTTTCTTTGAACCCATCGACGTGAATTTACCGAAAGACCCAAAGAAGATTAGTTGTTGTTGTGGTTGTGGTTGTTGTTGTGGTTGTTGTTGTTGTGGTTGTTGTGGTGGTTGTTGTGGTGGTTGTTGTGGTGGTTGTTGTGGTTGTTGTGGTGGTTGTGGTTGTGGTTATTGTTGTGATGGTTGTTGTGATTGTTGTTGTGGTTGTTGTGGTTGTTGTGGTTGTTGTGGTTGTTGTTGTTGTGGTTGTTGTTGTGGTTGTTGTGGTGGTTGTTGTGGTGGTTGTGGTTGTTGTGGTTGTGGTTATTGTTGTGGTGGTTGTTGTGATTGTTGTTGTGGTTGTGGTTATTGTTGTGGTGGTTGTTGTGATTGTTGTTGTGATTGTTGTTGTGGTTGTAGTTGTTGTTGTTGTGGTTGTTGTTGTTGTGGTGGTTGTTGTTGTTGTGGTGGTTGTTGTTGTGGTGGTTGTGGTTGTTGTGGTGGTTGTTGTTGTGGTGGTTGTTGTTGTTGTTGTTGTGGTGGTTGTGGTTGTTGTGGTGGTTGTTGTTGTTGTGGTGGTTGTTGTTGTTGTTGTGGTTGTTGTTGTGGTTGTTGTGGTGGTTGTGGTTGTTGTTGTTGTGGTTGTTGTTGTGGTTTAAGGGGGCTTTGGCCAGGGGTGTGGTGTGGTGAGATGCAGTGAGACGTGGGGTGGTGAGACATGGTGTGTGGTGAGACGTGGTGTGGTGAGACATGGTGTGGTGAGACATGGTGTGTTGTGGCGTGCTGCTTTATGTATCTAATGCTACCTCACGCGACCTCCCACGGTCATAAAACACCATGATACATTTACTCAAAATGTGTAGACCTACAAGCGAACGATCATTTGAGTTTGAAGTCCGCGTGCCCCCCCCCCCAACACACACACAGAGACACAGAGATACACATAGACACACAGAGACACACAGAGACACACAGACACACACAGAGACACAGAGACACACAGACACACATAGACCCCCACAGAGACACAGAGACACAAAGAAATACACAGAGACACATAGACCACAGAGATACACAGAGATCCCACAGAGACACACAGAGACACAAATAAATACACAGAGACACATAGACCCCACAGAGACACACATAGACCCCACAGGGACACACAGAGAGCCACACAGAAACACACAGACACACACACACAGCCACACACAGCCACACAGAGCCACACACACAGCCACACAGAGACACACAACCACACACAGAGCCACACAACTACACACAGCCACACAGAGACACACAGAGACACACACACAGAGCCACACAGAGCCACACAGAGCCACACACACAGAGACACACACACAGAGACACACACACAGAGCCACACAACCACACACAGAGCCACACAGAGCCACACAACTACACACAGCCACACAGAGACACACAGAGACACACAGAGCCACACAACCACACAGAGCCACACACAGACACACACACAGAGCCACACCGAGCCACTGTACAGCCTCTTCTTCCTCCTCGAGCCCACGCAGGGGTCACGATCCGTTGGGCCCGGCATGCCCTGATGCACCGCACGGCCGAAGACGTTGGGGTGGTGGCGCTCCCACAAAAAATGTCTCTTGGGCCCTTCCACGCACCCTGTGAGTGCGGTGTGAGCCACTACTCGCGTAGATGCACGCCTGACCCCCCCTCCCCCCCATCCCCATCGATGTTTGGAAGTGGGCAACAACGCTGCTCTGGTCATCTACAATAGAGGTGTCTCCTTTACTTTAGAGGCTATCCCTCCTTTGCCTGATGACGACCTTTAGAGGTCAACCCCCTTTTCCTGATGACGATCTTTAGAGGCTAACCCCCCTTTTCCTGATCACGACCTTAAGAAGCTAAAATCCCTTTTCCTGATGACGCCATTTAGAAGCTAAAACCCCTTTTCCTGATGACGACATTTAGAAGCTAAAACCCCTTTTCCTGATCACGACCTTTAGAAGCTAAAATCCCTTTTCCTGATGACGCCATTTAGAAGCTAAAACCCATTTTCCTGATGACGACATTTAGAAGCTAAAACCCCTTTTCCTGATCACGACCTTTAGAAGCTAAAATCCCTTTTCCTGATGACGCCATTTAGAAGCTAAAACCCCTTTTCCTGATCACGACATTTAGATGCTAAAACCCCTTTTCCTGATGACGACATTTAGAGGCTAAAACCCCTTTTCCTGATGACGACATTTAGAAGCTAAAACCCCTTTTCCTGATGACGACATTTAGAAGCTAAAACCCTTTTTCCTGATGACGACATTTAGAGGCTAAAACCCCTTTTCCTGATGACGACATTTAGAGGCTAAAACCCCTTTTCCTGATGACGACATTTAGACGCTAAAACCCCTTTTCCTGGTGACGACATTTAGAAACTAAAACTCCTTTTCCTGATGACGACATTTAGAAGCTAAAACCCCTTTTCCTAATGACGACATTTAGACGCTAAAGCCCCTTTTCCTGATGACGACATTTAGAAACTAAAACCCCTTTTCCTGATGACTACATTTAGACGCTAAACCCCCTTTTCCTGATGACGACATTTAGAAGCTAAAACCCTTTTTCCTGATGACGACATTTAGAAGCTAAAACCCCTTTTCCTGATGACGACATTTAGAAGCTAAAACCCCTTTTCCTGATGACGACATTTAGAAACTAAAACCCCTTTTCCTGATGACGACATTTAGAAGCTAAAACCCCTTTTCCTGATGACCTTTAAAAGCTAAAACCCCTTTTCCTGATGACCTTTAGAAGCTAAAACCCCTTTTCCTGATGACCTTTAGAAGCTAAAACCCCCTTTCCTGATGACGACATTTAGAAGCGAAAACCCCTTTTCCTGATGACGACATTTAGAAACTAAAACCCCTTTTCCTGATGACGACATTTAGAAACTAAAACCCCTTTTCCTGATGACGACCTTTAGAAGCTAAAACCCCTTTTCCTGATGACGACATTTAGAAGCGAAAACCCCTTTTCCTGATGACGACATTTAGAAGCTAAAACCCCTTTTCCCGATGACGACATTTAGAAGCTAAAACCCCTTTTCCTGATGACGACATTTAGAAGCTAAACCCCCTTTTCCTGATCACGACATTTAGAAACTAAAATCCCTTTTCCTGATGACGACATTTAGAAACTAAAACCCCTTTTCCTGATGACGACATTTAGAAGCTAAAACCCTTTTTCCTGATGATGACATTTAGAAACTAAAACCCCTTTTCCTGATGACGACATTTAGAAACTAAAATCCCTTTTCCTGATGACGACATTTAGAAGCTAAAACCCCTTTTCCTGATGACGACATTTAGAAACTAAAACCCCTTTTCCTGATGATGACATTTAGAAGCTAAAACCCTTTTTCCTGATGACGACATTTAGAAACTAAAACCCCTTTTCCTGATGACGACATTTAGAAACTAAAACCCCTTTTCCTGATGATGACCTTTAGATGCTAAAACCCTTTTCCTGATGACCTTTAGAAGCTAAAACCCCTTTTCCTGATGACCTTTAGAAGCTAAAACCCCTTTTCCCGATGACCTTAAGAAGCTAAAACCCCTTTTCCTGATGACCTTTAGAGACTAAAACCCCTTTTCCTGATGACGACATTTAGACGCTAAAACCCCCTTTCTTGATGACATTTAGAAACTAAAACCCCTTTTCCTGATGACGTCATTTAGAAGCTAAAACCCCTTTTCCCGATGACGACATTTAGAAGCTAAAACCCCTTTTCCCGATGACGACATTTAGAAGCTAAACCCCCTCTTCCTGATGACGACATTTAGAAGCTAAACCCCCTCTTCCTGATTACGACATTTAGAAGCTAAACCCCCTCTTCCTGATGACGACATTTAGAAGCTAAAACCCTTTTCCTGATGACGTCATTTAGAAGCTAAAACCCCTTTTCCTGATGACGACATTTAGAAACTAAAACCCCTTTTCCTGATGACGACATTTAGAAACTAAAACCCCTCTTCCTGATGACGACATTTAGAAGCTGAAACCCTTTTCCTGATGACGACATTTAGAAGCTAAAACCCCTTTTCCTGATGACGTCATTTAGAAGCTAAAACCCCTTTTCCTGATGACAACATTTAGAAACTAAAACCCCTCTTCCTGATGACGACATTTAGAAGCTGAAACCCTTTTCCTGATGACGACATTTAGAAACTAAAACCCCTTTTCCTGATGACGTCATTTAGAAACTAAAATCCCTTTTCCTGATGACGACATTTAGAAGCTAAAACCCTTTTCCTGATGACGACATTTAGACGCTAAAACCCCTTTTCCTGATGACGTAATTTAGAAACTAAAATCCCTTTTCCTGATGACGACATTTAGAAGCTAAAACCCTTTTCCTGATGACGACATTTAGACGCTAAAACCCCTTTTCCTGATGACGTAATTTAGAAACTAAAATCCCTTTTCCTGATGACGACATTTAGAAGCTAAAACCCCTTTTCCTGATGACGACATTTAGAAGCTAAAACCCCTTTTCCTGATGACGACATTTAGAAGCTAAAACCCCTTTTCCTGATGACGACATTTAGAAGCTAAAACCCCTTTTCCTGATGACGACATTTAGAAGCTAAAACCCCTTTTCCTGGTGACGACATTTAGAAGCTAAAACCCCTTTTCCTGATGACGTCATTTAGAAGCTAAAACCCCTTTTCCTGATGACGACATTTAGACGCTAAAATCCCTTTTCCTGATGACGACATTTAGAAACTAAAACTCCTTTTCCTGATGACGACATTTAGTCGCTAAAACCCCTCTTCCTGATGACGACATTTAGAAACTTCAACCCCTTTTCCTGATGACGACATTCAGAAGCTAAAACCCTTTTCCTGATGACGACATTTAGAAGCTAAAACCCCTTTTCCTGATGACAACATTTAGAAGCTAAAACCCCTTTTCCCGATGACGACATTTAGAAGCTAAAACCCCTTTTCCTGATGACGACATTTAGAAACTAAAACCCCTTTTCCTGATGATGACCTTTAGATGCTAAAACCCTTTTCCTGATGACCTTTAGAAGCTAAAACCCCTTTTCCTGATGACCTTTAGAAGCTAAAACCCCTTTTCCCGATGACCTTAAGAAGCTAAAACCCCTTTTCCTGATGACCTTTAGAGACTAAAACCCCTTTTCCTGATGACGACATTTAGACGCTAAAACCCCCTTTCTTGATGACATTTAGAAACTAAAACCCCTTTTCCTGATGACGTCATTTAGAAGCTAAAACCCCTTTTCCCGATGACGACATTTAGAAGCTAAAACCCCTTTTCCCGATGACGACATTTAGAAGCTAAACCCCCTCTTCCTGATGACGACATTTAGAAGCTAAACCCCCTCTTCCTGATTACGACATTTAGAAGCTAAACCCCCTCTTCCTGATGACGACATTTAGAAGCTAAAACCCTTTTCCTGATGACGTCATTTAGAAGCTAAAACCCCTTTTCCTGATGACGACATTTAGAAACTAAAACCCCTTTTCCTGATGACGACATTTAGAAACTAAAACCCCTCTTCCTGATGACGACATTTAGAAGCTGAAACCCTTTTCCTGATGACGACATTTAGAAGCTAAAACCCCTTTTCCTGATGACGTCATTTAGAAGCTAAAACCCCTTTTCCTGATGACAACATTTAGAAACTAAAACCCCTCTTCCTGATGACGACATTTAGAAGCTGAAACCCTTTTCCTGATGACGACATTTAGAAACTAAAACCCCTTTTCCTGATGACGTCATTTAGAAACTAAAATCCCTTTTCCTGATGACGACATTTAGAAGCTAAAACCCTTTTCCTGATGACGACATTTAGACGCTAAAACCCCTTTTCCTGATGACGTAATTTAGAAACTAAAATCCCTTTTCCTGATGACGACATTTAGAAGCTAAAACCCTTTTCCTGATGACGACATTTAGACGCTAAAACCCCTTTTCCTGATGACGTAATTTAGAAACTAAAATCCCTTTTCCTGATGACGACATTTAGAAGCTAAAACCCCTTTTCCTGATGACGACATTTAGAAGCTAAAACCCCTTTTCCTGATGACGACATTTAGAAGCTAAAACCCCTTTTCCTGATGACGACATTTAGAAGCTAAAACCCCTTTTCCTGATGACGACATTTAGAAGCTAAAACCCCTTTTCCTGGTGACGACATTTAGAAGCTAAAACCCCTTTTCCTGATGACGTCATTTAGAAGCTAAAACCCCTTTTCCTGATGACGACATTTAGAAGCTAAAACCCCTTTTCCTGATGACGACATTTAGAAGCTAAAACCCCTTTTCCTAGTGACGACATTTAGAAACTTCAACCCCTTTTCCTGATGACGACATTTAGAAGCTAAAACCCCTTTTCCTGATGACGACATTTAGACGCTAAAATCCCTTTTCCTGATGACGACATTTAGAAACTAAAACTCCTTTTCCTGATGACGACATTTAGACGCTAAAACCCCTTTTCCTGATGACGACATTTAGACGCTAAAACCCCTTTTCCTGATGACGAAATTTAGACGCTAAAACCCCTTTTCCTGATGACGACATTTAGAAGCTAAAACCCCTTTTCCTGATGACGACATTTAGAAGCTAAAACCCCTTTTCCTGATGACGACATTTAGAAGCTAAAACCCCTTTTCCTGATGACGACATTTAGAAGCTAAAACCCCTTTTCCTGATGACGACATTTAGAAGCTAAAACCCCTTTTCCCGATGACGACATTTAGAAGCTAAAACCCCTTTTCCTGATGACGACATTTAGAAGCTAAAACCCCTTTTCCTGGTGACGACATTTAGAAGCTAAAACCCCTCTTCCTGGTGACGACATTTAGAAGCTAAAACCCCTTTTCCTGATGACGACATTTAGAAGCTAAAACCCCTTTTCCTGATGACGTCATTTAGAAGCTAAAACCCCTTTTCCTGATGACGACATTTAGAAGCTAAAACCCCTTTTCCTGATGACGTCATTTAGAAGCTAAAACCCCTTTTCCTGATGACGACATTTAGAAGCTAAAACCCCTTTTCCTGATGACGACATTTAGAAGCTAAAACCCCTTTTCCTAGTGACGACATTTAGAAACTTCAACCCCTTTTCCTGATGACGACATTTAGACGCTAAAATCCCTTTTCCTGATGACGACATTTAGAAACTAAAACTCCTTTTCCTGATGACGACATTTAGAAGCTAAAACCCCTTTTCCTGATGACGACATTTAGACGCTAAAATCCCTTTTCCTGATGACGACATTTAGAAGCTAAAACCCCTTTTCCTGATGACGACATTTAGAAGCTAAAACCCCTTTTCCTGATGACGACATTTAGACGCTAAAATCCCTTTTCCTGATGACGACATTTAGAAACTAAAACTCCTTTTCCTGATGATGACATTTAGACGCTAAAACCCCTTTTCCTGATGACGACATTTAGTCGCTAAAACCCCTTTTCCTGATGACGACATTTAGAAGCTAAAACCCCTTTTCCTGATGACGACATTTAGACGCTAAAATCCCTTTTCCTGATGACGACATTTAGAAACTAAAACTCCTTTTCCTGATGACGACATTTAGACGCTAAAACCCCTTTTCCTGATGACGACATTTAGTCGCTAAAACCCCTTTTCCTGATGACGACATTTAGAAGCTAAAACCCCTTTTCCTGATGACGACATTTAGACGCTAAAATCCCTTTTCCTGATGACGACATTTAGAAACTAAAACTCCTTTTCCTGATGACGACATTTAGACGCTAAAACCCTTTTTCCTGATGACGACATTTAGTCGCTAAAACCCCTTTTCCTGATGACGACATTTAGAAGCTAAAACCCCTTTTCCTGATGACGACATTTAGACGCTAAAATCCCTTTTCCTGATGACGACATTTAGAAACTAAAACTCCTTTTCCTGATGACGACATTTAGTCGCTAAAACCCCTTTTCCTGATGACGACATTTAGAAGCTAAAACCCCTTTTCCTGATGACGACATTTAGACGCTAAAATCCCTTTTCCTGATGACGACATTTAGAAACTAAAACTCCTTTTCCTGATGACGACATTTAGTCGCTAAAACCCCTTTTCCTGATGACGACATTTAGAAGCTAAAACCCCTTTTCCTGATGACGACATTTAGACGCTAAAATCCCTTTTCCTGATGACGACATTTAGAAGCTAAAACCCCTTTTCCTGATGACGACATTTAGTCGCTAAAACCCCTTTTCCTGATGACGACATTTAGAAGCTAAAACCCCTTTTCCTGATGACGACATTTAGACGCTAAAATCCCTTTTCCTGATGACGACATTTAGAAACTAAAACTCCTTTTCCTGATGACGACATTTAGTCGCTAAAACCCCTCTTCCTGATGACGACATTTAGAAACTTCAACCCCTTTTCCTGATGACGACATTCAGAAGCTAAAACCCTTTTCCTGATGACGACATTTAGAAGCTAAAACCCCTTTTCCTGATGACAACATTTAGAAGCTAACCCCCCTTTGAAAGGGGCAGAAGAGCGTTGCACTTCGCATTTGATGGCCGTAACGCGTGGCGTCGACCCAACAGAGGTCTGGTGCGAATAGTGGCATCGTAGGTCAAGCGGAAAGTGCCACGCTGCTTGTAGGGGGGTCGCGTTCCAGGTGGAAATCGCAGGCTGGCTGGACACCTGGGCGGGCTGGCTGGCCGTACCCCATAATAGAGGGGGGAGGGAGGAGGACACGTGACGTCACAGGCGCACTGCGTGACGTCGGCAGGCGTGCTGCGTGACGTCAGAAGGCGTGGCCTGTACGAAGCGCTGTGGTGCCCGCTGCCACGATCGCCTCGCCATTGCCGCCAGACAGTGTGTCTCTTCTTCTTGGTTCTTTCGGTAAAGTCACGTAGAAGGGAAATAATAAAATAATAAAAATAAAACATAATAAAATAATATAATGAAGTAATTTTTATTTTTATTCTTGGTTCTTTCGGTAAAGTCACGTAGAAGGGAAATAATAAATTAATAGAAATAAAACATAATTAAAAAATATCATAAATTACTTTGTATTATTTTATTACTTCCCTTCTACGTGATGACTTTACCGAAAGAACCAAGAAGATGAATCCCTGCAGTCACGGAAGCTTTAAATCGAAACTGTGTGTCTCTGTTAAAGTCTCACAATGCACTACCCCCTCCTCCGTATCTCCACACCACTCCCCCCCTCGTCTTGTTTCACTGCAGCTCTATTACCATTTCCAGCAGTTGCTTCTTGCTGTGGTGGTCCCACCTGATGACGAGGGCTTGTGTTGCGCCCGAAACGTCGTGATTTAATTTGTATTTTTTTACTTTTATTATTTTTTACCGACGTGACTTTACCTTTCCAGCAGTTGCTTCTTGCTGTGGTGGTCCCACCTGATGACGAGGGCTTGTGTTGCGCCCGAAACGTCGTGATTTTTTTTTTATTGTATTTTTTTTTTTTTTTACTTTGATTATTTTTTACCTACGTGACTTTACCGAAAGAACCAAAGAGTACGTGGGTCTCATCTTCTTGGTTCTTTCGGTAAAGTCACGTAAAATGGAAATAATAATATCAATCAGGTCAGAATTAACACTCGTCAGAAACACCGTCGACCCCCCTTAGGGCGGACAACGCCCTGGCATTGTGTGAAGTGCCAATGTGGTGACAGACGTCGCGTTTCCATAGTGCAGGCTGCTGCTGTTGTTGTTGTTTGTGTTGGGTGAGATCGCGTGACAATGTACAGGCCGTGTCGTTAAACCCACCACCACCCGACACGACACGGCCAATCAGTGAGGTGAGTGTCACGTAAACAGGACGTGGCCAACTCGTTAGTAGTACAGCTGTAGTGTGTAGTGTAGTGTATAGTGTAGTGTACTAGTACAGCACTAGTGTGTAGTGTATAGTGTAGTGTACTAGTACAGCACTAGTGTGTAGTGTATAGTGTAGTATACTAGTACAGCACTAGTGTGTAGTGTATAGTGTAGTGTACTAGTACAGCACTAGTCTGTAGTGTATAGTGTAGTGTATAGTGTAGTGTATAGTATAGTATACTAGTACAGCATTAGTGTGTAGTGTATAGTGTAGTGTATAGTGTAGTATACTAGTACAGCACTAGTGTATAGTGTAGTATACTAGTACAGCACTAGTCTGTAGTGTATAGTGTAGTGTATAGTGTAGTGTACTAGTACAGCACTAGTGTGTAGTGTATAGTGTAGTATACTACACTATCCACTACACTACACATTATTGTTAAAACGAAATAAAAAGCCAATCACATGCGTTAGTGAATTTTTTTAATATTTTAGACAGGAAATGAGTTTTCAAATTTAGATTTTTTTTTTCTGGGGGGGGGGGGGGAGACCCCCAGACCCCCCAATGTTGATTCCATGGCTTAGGGCCTTGCCTCAGCCTCTACAGAGGAGGCAGGGGCAACCAAGCACAAGCCTTGCTAAAGCTTCCACCGGACTGAAAAGTCCTCTGACCTCTTGCACCGTTTCCCCAATGATGCTAGCAACATCCGAGCTCGTTTGATCCGTGCAATGAGCCACAAACACAGCCAGGTGCACTTGCAGTCGTCTTGAATTCAATTCCTGGAGACTCGTCTCGCACCTCGTCTCAGTGTCTCCTTAGTAGCAGCACATTCTCAGGCTGCTGCAGCTTCATATTCTCGATTCTTTCGCTAAAAGTCACGTAGAAGGGAAATAATAAAGTAATATAAATATAAAACAATAAAAATTCTCTCGTAAAAAAAAAAAGGTGACACCTTGTTAAAAAAAAAGGTGACACCTTGTAAAAAAAAAAAGGTGTCAGTTTTGTTGCCAGATAAAAGGGTAAAAAGACAATTACCATATTTTTTTACTGGCAAATGAGGTTCCAATGGTGTAATTGCAGGGTCTGTTCGCAGCCCCTGACATCCGCTCAGCTCTCAGGCAGTATGAGTCACGCAGTGCGCCTGCTGACGTCACGCGGTGTGCCTGTTGACGTCACGCGGTGTGCCTGCCGACGTCACGCGGTGTGCCTGCTGACGTCACGCGGTGTGCCTGCTGACGTCACGCGGTGTGCCTGCCGACGTCACGCGGTGCGCCTGCTGACGTCACGCGGTGTGCCTGCTGACGTCACGCGGTGTGCCTGCTGACGTCACGCGGTGTGCCTGCCGACGTCACGCGGTGCGCCTGCTGACGTCACGCGGTGTGCCTGCCGACGTCACGCGGTGTGCCTGTTGACGTCACGCGGTGTGCCTGCTGACGTCACGCGGTGTGCCTGTTGACGTCACGCGGTGTGCCTGCTGACGTCACGCAGTGCGCCTGCCGACGTCACGCGGTGTGCCAGCCGACGTCACGCGGTGTGCCTGCCGACGTCACGCGGTGTGCCTGTTGACGTCACGCGGTGTGCCTGCTGACGTCACGCGGTGTGCCTGTTGACGTCACGCGGTATGCCTGTTGACGTCACGCAGTGTACCTGTTGACGTCACGCGGTGTGCCTGTTGACGTCACGCAGTGCGCCTGCCGACGTCACGCAGTGCGCCTGCCGACGTCACGCGGTGTGCCTGTTGACGTCACGCAGTGTGCCTGCCGACGTCACGCAGTGCGCCTGCCGACGTCACGCGGTGTGCCTGTTGACATCACGCGGTGTGCTGCTGACGTCACGTATCTTCCCCCCCCCCCACCTCTATTATGGATGATATTAGTCGCGAAATCTCGATTACGTGTTAAACCAACGTCGCGTTTAGCCACGGATTGCCCTTTCACATCAGCAGGAGGCGATGGGGGTGGGTGGCAAGGCCCCACCAAACTGCTGAAGGTGATGAATGATTTTTCAAAATTGCAAAAAAAAGTCAAACTTAATTAAATCTCTCCACGTGGATTCGCCCCAATGAAGGTGACATTTTAAGTTGTTAAATTTCGACTGACTGCAGGAAATCCCTACTCTTGGCTCTTTCGGTAAAGTCACTGAGATAGAAAATACAAAATGAAATATAAAAAAAATTGTCAACTAATAAATCGAAAATAATGAAAGCAAAAAACCCGACAAAGGTTCCCATCGCAAAACATCCCGGCGGTCTTCACCGGGATTTTCTCTCCGTTCCCTCAATCAGTTCATTTCAGTTCGGTTCATTTATTGACACGCTGTTATATTTAACTCCGTCTGTTGTATCCTCAAATACTTATTTCCCTCATTAAAATGCAAATCAATTTATAACATGTTTGACATGCCTTTTTCTGGATTTTGTTGTTATTCTGTATCTCACTTTTCAAATAAACCTAACATTAAAATTATAGACTGATCATTTCTTTGTCAGTGGGCAAACGTACAAAATCAGCAGGGGATCAAATATTTTTTTCCCCTCTGTAGATGCCACCGGTTCTTCACGTTCTGTAGATGTAGATGCCACCGGTTCTTCACGTTCTGCAGATGTAGATGCCACCGGTTCTTCACGTTCTGTAGATGTAGATGCCACCGGTTCTTCACGTTCTGCAGATGTAGATGCCACCGGTTCTTCACGTTCTGCAGATGTAGATGCCACCGGTTCTTCACGTTCTGCAGATGTAGATGCCACCGGTTCTTCACGTTCTGCAGATGTAGATGCCACCGGTTCTTCACGTTCTGCAGATGTAGATGCCACTGGTTCTTCACGTTCTGCAGATGTAGATGCCACTGGTTCTTCAAGTTCTACAGATGTAGATGCCACCGGTTCTTCACGTTCTGCAGATGTAGATGCCACTGGTTCTTCACGTTCTGCAGATGTAGATGCCACTGGTTCTTCAAGTTCTACAGATGTAGATGCCACTGGTTCTTCACGTTCTGTAGATGTAGATGCCACCGGTTCTTCACGTTCTGCAGATGTAGATGCCACCGGTTCTTCACGTTCTGTAGATGTAGATGCCACCGGTTCTTCCCGTTCTGCAGATGTAGATGCCACTGGTTCTTCACGTTCTGCAGATGTAGATGCCACCGGTTCTTCACGTTCTGCAGATGTAGATGCCACTGGTTCTTCACGTTCTGCAGATGTAGATGCCACTGGTTCTTCAAGTTCTACAGATGTAGATGCCACCGGTTCTTCACGTTCTGCAGATGTAGATGCCACTGGTTCTTCACGTTCTGCAGATGTAGATGCCACTGGTTCTTCAAGTTCTACAGATGTAGATGCCACTGGTTCTTCACGTTCTGTAGATGTAGATGCCACCGGTTCTTCACGTTCTGCAGATGTAGATGCCACCGGTTCTTCACGTTCTGCAGATGTAGATGCCACCGGTTCTTCACGTTCTGCAGATGTAGATGCCACCGGTTCTTCACGTTCTGCAGATGTAGATGCCACTGGTTCTTCACGTTCTGCAGATGTAGATGCCACCGGTTCTTCACGTTCTGCAGATGTAGATGCCACTGGTTCTTCACGTTCTGCAGATGTAGATGCCACTGGTTCTTCAAGTTCTACAGATGTAGATGCCACCGGTTCTTCACGTTCTGCAGATGTAGATGCCACTGGTTCTTCACGTTCTGCAGATGTAGATGCCACTGGTTCTTCAAGTTCTACAGATGTAGATGCCACTGGTTCTTCACGTTCTACAGATGTAGATGCCACTGGTTCTTCACGTTCTGCAGATGTAGATGCCACTGGTTCTTCAAGTTCTACAGATGTAGATGCCACTGGTTCTTCACGTTCTGCAGATGTAGATGCCACTGGTTCTTCAAGTTCTACAGATGTAGATGCCACTGGTTCTTCACGTTCTGCAGATGTAGATGCCACTGGTTCTTCACGTTCTGCAGATGTAGATGCCACTGGTTTTTCAAGTTCTGCAGATGTAGATGCCACTGGTTCTTCAAGTTCTACAGATGTAGATGCCACTGGTTCTTCACGTTCTGCAGATGTAGATGCCACTGGTTCTTCACGTTCTGCAGATATAGATGCCACTGGTTCTTCAAGTTCTGCAGATGTAGATGCCACTGGTTCTTCACGTTCTGCAGATGTAGATGCCACTGGTTATTCACGTTCTACAGATGTAGATGCCACTGGTTCTTCACGTTCTGCAGATGTAGATGCCACTGGTTATTCACGTTCTGTAGATGTAGATGCCACTGGTTCTTCACGTTCTGCAGATGTAGATGCCACTGGTTCTTCACGTTCTACAGATGTAGATGCCACTGGTTCTTCACAATCTGCAGATGTAGATTCCACTGGTTCTTCACGTTCTGCAGATGTAGATGCCACTGGTTCTTCAAGTTCTACAGATGTAGATGCCACTGGTTCTTCACGTTCTGCAGATGTAAATGCCACTGGTTCTTCAAGTTCTGCAGATGTAAATGCCACTGGTTCTTCAAGTTCTGCAGATGTAAATGCCACTGGTTCTTCAAGTTCTGCAGATGTAAATGCCACTGGTTCTTCACGTTCTGCAGATGTAGATGCCACTGGTTCTTCACGTTCTGCAGATGTAGATGCCACTGGTTCTTCACGTTCTGCAGATGTAGATGCCACTGGTTCTTCAAGTTCTGCAGATGTAGATGCCACTGGTTCTTCACGTTCTGCAGATGTAAATGCCACTGGTTTTTCAAGTTCTGCAGATGTAGATGCCACTGGTTCTTCAAGTTCTACAGATGTAGATGCCACTGGTTCTTCACGTTCTGCAGATGTAGATGCCACTGGTTCTTCAAGTTCTGCAGATGTAGATGCCACTGGTTCTTCACGTTCTGCAGATGTAGATGCCACTGGTTCTTCACGTTCTGCAGATGTAGATGCCACTGGTTCTTCACGTTCTACAGATGTAGACGCCACTGGTTCTTCACGTTCTGCAGATGTAGATGCCACTGGTTCTTCACGTTCTGCAGATGTAGATGCCACTGGTTATTCACGTTCTGCAGATGTAGATGCCACTGGTTCTTCACGTTCTGCAGATGTAGATGCCACTGGTTATTCACGTTCTACAGATGTAGATGCCACTGGTTCTTCACGTTCTACAGATGTAGATGCCACTGGTTCTTCACGTTCTGCGGATGTAGATGCCACTGGTTCTTCACGTTCTGCGGATGTAGATGCCACTGGTTCTTCACGTTCTGCGGATGTAGATGCCACTGGTTCTTCACGTTCTACAGATGTAGATGCCACTGGTTCTTCACGTTCTACAGATGTAGATGCCACTGGTTCTTCACGTTCTACAGATGTAGATGCCACTGGTTCTTCACGTTCTGCGGATGTAGATGCCACCGCCACCATTTATTGCGCATGGCGGTTGAACTTACGACTCTTGACGCACGGACCATATTTTGTTCGTATCACGGAAGGTTCCTGCGTCGAATGTTCGTCATTAGAGGAGTCCCTGGATGTCGGAACGTGGGCAGGAATGTGCCCAATGCGTACTTACGCAACTTGTACCTTATTCATACCAACTTATTTATTTATAAACGACTTTCCGACCTTTTCAATATTTTGCACTGCTGTCGTTTTTGTTGTTGCCGAAATTGGATCGCCACTTTGGCAGGGAGATGCTATCATCCTCACCTGGTATGTAAGTCGTGGGTTCCATCCCGACCCTGGCGCCTGCTGCTGCTGTATATTTGGAGTTTGCGTGTCTCTCTCTCTCTCTTATCATCATCACGGTGTCTAGGAGATGTTAACTACCTCGCCTGGTGTACAGGAGGTCGTGGGTTCCATCCCGACCCTGACGATGCCTGCTGTATATTTGGAGTTTGCGTGTCTTTCTCTCTCTCTTATCATCATCACGGTGTCTAGGAGATGTTAACTACCTCGCCTGGTGTACAGGAGGTCGTGGATTCCATCCCGACCCTGGCGCCTGCTGCTGTATATTTGGAGTTTGCGTGTCTCTCTCTCTTATCATCATCACGGTGTCTAGGAGATGTTAACTACCTCGCCTGGTGTACAGGAGGTCGTGGGTTTGATCCCGACCCTGACGACGCCTGTTGTATATTTGGAGTTTGCATGTGGCTAGGAGATGTTAACTACCTCGCCTGGTACACAGGAGGTCGTGGGTTCCATCCCGACCCTGGCGCCTGCTGCTGTATATTTGGAGTTTGCGTGTCTCTCTCTCTCTTATCATCATCACGGTGTCTAGGAGATGTTAACTACCTCGCCTGGTACACAGGAGGTCGTGGGTTCCATCCCGACCCTGACGATGCCTGCTGTATATTTGGAGTTTGCGTGTGGCTAGGAGATGTTAACTACCTCGCCTGGTACACAGGGTGTCGTGGGTTCCATCCCGACCCTGACGACGCCTGCTGCTGTATATTTAGAGTTTGCGTGTCTCTCTCTCTCTCATCATCACGGTGGCTAGGAGATGTTAACTACCTCGCCTGGTACACAGGAGATCGTGGGTTCCATCCCGACCCTGACGACCCCTGCTGTATATTTGGAGTTTGCGTGTCTCTCTCTCTCTCATCATCATCACGGTGGCTAGGAGATGTTAACTACCTCGCCTGGTGTACAGGAGGTCGTGGGTTCGATCCCGACCCTGACGCCTGCTGCTGTATTTGGAGTTTGGATGTGGCTAGGAGATGTTAACTACCTCGCCTGGTATACTGGAGGTCGTGGGTTCGATCCCGACCCTGACGACGCCTGCTGCTGCTGCTGTATATTTGGAGTGTGCGTGTCTCTCTCTCTATCCCCCCGTGGTCGCGTGGAATGTTTTGCTCTGTTCATCCAGTTTCCCCCCCCCACACACACATTTTTAGCATCACGCAATTGAGATGATTCAGATCGTTTCTCCTGCTCTGCATGTCCACGTGCATGACGATGAGCTTACCCTGTTGCGCTATCGTTTGTGGTGGCCAGGGTCGCTCCTGAAAAATAAGTTAATAGCTGATGTTGGCCTGCGCCTGCTAGGATGGTGGATGGTTTAGCAAATCTATAGTAATAGGTTTTTACCCTTTTTATCTGGCAACAAAACTGACACCTTTTATACAAGGGACCATGTTTGCATTAGCCACAACACAACATTTTGACCGCAAGTGTTGTGGTTAATGCAAACATGATCCCTTGTATTAAGGTGTCAGTTTTGTTGCCAGATAAAAGGGTAAACACCTGTTACTATATCTTGCTACTGGCAAAGGAGGTCTCATAATTTTTAGCAAACCTGTCAACCCCTTATCAGTGCCCTACCTTATAACAGATCAACTCAGACCTTACTGGTCACCCCGTGCCACTTACAGATCTCAACGTTCATCCTATACACCACTACTATACACTACACTATACACTACACTATACACTACACTATACACTACACTATACACTACACTATACACTACACTACTAAACACTCCACTATACACTACACTATACACTACACTATACACTCCACTATACACTACACTATACACTACACTATACACTACACTACACTACACACTACACTATACACTACACTATACACTACACTACACACTACACTATACACTACACTATACACTACACTACACACTACACTATACACTACACTATACACTACACTATACACTACACTATACACTACATTATACACTACACTATACACTCCACTATACACTACACTATGCACTACACTATGCACTACACTATGCACTACACTATGCACTACACTATGCACTACACTATGCACTACACTATACGTGGGTATGCATCTGCGTGAGCCTGTAGGTCCTAGTGGGGGTCTCTGTGTGTCTCTGTGTGTCTCTGTGTGTCTCTGTATGTCTCTGTATGTCTCTGTGGGTCTCTGTGTGTCTCTACGAGTCTCTGTGTATCTCTGTGGGGTCACTGTGTGTCACTGTGTGTCTCTGTGTGGTCTCTGTGTATCTCTGTGGGGTCTATGTGTCTCTGTGTATATGTGTGTCTCTGTGGGGGTCTATGTGTGTCTATGTGTATCTCTGTGTATCTCTGTGTGTCTCTGTGTGTCTCTGTCTCTGTGGGGTCTATGTGTGTCTCTGTGTGTGTCTGTGTATCTCTGTGTGTCTCTGTGTGTCTCTGTGTATCTCTGTGTGGTCTATGTGTGTCTCTGTGTGTGTCTCTGTGGGGTCTATGTGTGTCTCTGTGTGTCTCTGTGTGTGTCTGTGTATCTCTGTGTGTCTCTGTGTGTCTCTGTGTGTTTGTGTGTCTCTGTGTGTCTCTGTGTCTCTGTCTCTGTGGGGTCTATGTGTGTCTCTGTGTGTCTCTGTGTGTGTCTGTGTATCTCTGTGTGTCTCTGTGTGTCTCTGTGTGTCTCTGTGTGTCTCTGTGTATCTCTGTGTCTCTGTCTCTGTGGGGTCTGTGTGTGTCTGTGTGTCTCTGTGTGTCTCTGTGTGTTTATGTGTGTCTCTGTGTGTCTCTGTGTGTGTCTGTGTGTCTCTGTGTGTGTCTGTGTATCTCTGTGTGTCTCTGTGTGTCTCTGAGGGTCTCCATAGCTGTCAACCCCTTATCAGTGTCCCATACCTTATTACAAACCAACTCAGACTTCCTTGGTCACCCCCCATGCCCATTCTAACCTCAACGTCCATCCTACAAAGGACAATCACGAGTGAGAAACACAAACAAATAGACACAACTTTATTTTCATATTTTTGTTTTTCGCATCGTGTGGACCTCAATTCTCCACCTGTACATGAGATAGGGGGTTAAACCGGCATGGGTCTTCCAGGTATAGTTGAGTATGTGTGTTGGTTAACATGTGTGTTGTTTGGTCAACATGTGTGTTGGTTAACATGTGTGTTGGTTAACATGTGTGTTGTTCGGTTAACGTGTGTGTTGGTTAACATGTGTGTTGGTTAACATGTGTGTTGTTTGGTTAACATGTGTGTTGGTTAACATGTGTGTTGGTTAACATGTGTGTTGGTTAACATGTGTGTTGTTTGGGTCACATGTGTGTTGTTTGGTTCATATGTGTGTTGGTTAACATGTGTGTTGTTTGGTTCACATGTGTGCTGGTTGGTTCACATGTGTGTTGGTTGGTTCACATGTGTGTTGGTTCACATGTGTGTTGGTTAACATGTGTGTTGGTTAACATGTGTGTTGTTTGGTTAACATGTGTGTTGTTTGGTTAACATGTGTGTTGTTTGGTTCACATGTGTGTTGGTTAACATGTGTGTTGTTTGGTTCACATGTGTGTTGGTTCACATGTGTGTTGGTTGGTTCACATGTGTGTTGGTTGGTTCACATGTGTGTTGTTTGGTTCACATGTGTGTTGGTTGGTTCACATGTGTGTTGTTTGGTTCACATGTGTGTTGTTTGGTTCATATGTGTGTTGGTTCACATGTGTGTTGGTTAACATGTGTGTTGGTTAACATGTGTGTTGTTTGGTTAACATGTGTGTTGTTTGGTTAACATGTGTGTTGTTTGGTTCACATGTGTGTTGGTTAACATGTGTGTTGTTTGGTTCACATGTGTGTTGGTTCACATGTGTGTTGGTTGGTTCACATGTGTGTTGGTTGGTTCACATGTGTGTTGTTTGGTTCACATGTGTGTTGGTTGGTTCACATGTGTGTTGTTTGGTTCACATGTGTGTTGGTTGGTTCACATGTGTGTTGTTTGGTTCACATGTGTGTTGGTTAACGTGTGTGTTGTTCGGTTAACGTGTGTGTTGGTTAACATGTGTGTTGGTGAACATGTGTGTTGTTTGGTTCACATGTGTGTTGGTTAACATGTGTGTTGGTGAACATGTGTGTTGTTTGGTTCACATGTGTGTTGTTTGGTTCATATGTGTGTTGGTTAACATGTGTGTTGTTTGGTTCACATGTGTGCTGGTTGGTTCACATGTGTGTTGGTTGGTTCACATGTGTGTTGGTTCACATGTGTGTTGGTTAACATGTGTGTTGGTTAACATGTGTGTTGTTTGGTTAACATGTGTGTTGTTTGGTTAACATGTGTGTTGTTTGGTTCACATGTGTGTTGGTTAACATGTGTGTTGTTTGGTTCACATGTGTGTTGGTTGGTTCACATGTGTGTTGGTTGGTTAACATGTGTGTTGTTTGGTTCACATGTGTGTTGGTTGGTTCACATGTGTGTTGGTTGGTTAACATGTGTGTTGTTTGGTTCACATGTGTGTTGTTTGGTTCACATGTGTGTTGGTTAACATGTGTGTTGTTTGGTTCACATGTGTGTTGGTTGGTTCACATGTGTGTTGGTTGGTTCACATGTGTGTTGGTTGGTTCACATGTGTGTTGGTTGGTTAACATGTGTGTTGTTTGGTTCACATGTGTGTTGTTTGGTTCACATGTGTGTTGGTTAACATGTGTGTTGTTTGGTTCACATGTGTGTTGGTTGGTTCACATGTGTGTTGGTTGGTTCACATGTGTGTTGGTTGGTTCACATGTGTGTTGGTTGGTTCACATGTGTGTTGTTTGGTTCACATGTGTGTTGGTTGGTTCACATGTGTGTTGGTTGGTTCACATGTGTGTTGGTTGGTTCACATGTGTGTTGGTTGGTTCACATGTGTGTTTGTACTCTTTGGTTTTTTCGGTAAAGTCACCAATGATAGAAGAAGTAGCGATAAAAAAAAAGTGGAGATGGGAAGACGAATTCTTGCAGTCACCGAAAAGATTTAAGTCAAAATCTCGGGCGTTTGTAGCTCACGACGACAACAACACTAAAACAACAACATTAAACACAACAACAACAACACTAAACACAGCAACACTAAACACAACAACAACACTAAAACAACAACACTAAAACAACAACACTAAAACAACAACACTAAAACAACAACACTAAAACAACAACACTAAAACAACAACATTAAACACAACAACAACAACAACACTAAACACAGCAACACTAAACACAACAACAACACTAAAACAACAACACTAAAACAACAACACTAAAACAACAACACTAAAACAACAACAATAAAACAACAACACTAAAACAACAACACTAAAACAACAACAATAAAACAACAACACTAAAACAACAACACTAAAACAACAACACTAAAACAACAACACTAAAACAACAACACTAAAACAACAACACTAAAACAACAACATTAAAACAACAACACTAAAACAACAACACTAAAACAACAACACTAAAACAACAACACTAAAACAACAACACTAAAACAACAACACTAAAACAACAACACTAAAACAACAACACTAAAACAACAACACTAAAAACAACAACACTAAAACAACAACACTAAAAACAACAACATTAAACACAACAACAACACTAAACACAGCAACACTAAACACAACAACAACACTAAACATAACAACACTAAAACAACAACATTAAACACAACAACAACAACACTAAACACAGCAACACTAAACACAACAACAACACTAAACACAACAACACTAAACACAGTGTAGTGTATAGTGTAGTGTATAGTGTATTGCATAGTGTAGTATAGTGTAGTGTGTAGTGTATAGTGTAGTGTAGTGTGTAGTGCAGTATAGTGTAGTGTATTGCGTAGTGTATAGCGTAGTGTATAGCGTAGTATAGTATAGTGTATAGTGTAGTGTATAGTGTAGTCACTGTAGGTGTATAGTGTAGTGTATTGCGTAGTGTATAGTGTAGTGCATAGTGTAGTGTATAGTGTAGTGTGTAGTGTAGTGTATAGTGTATTGCATAGTGTAGTATATTATAGTGTAGTGCATAGTGTATTGCATAGTGTATAGTGTAGTGTGTAGTGTACAGTGTAGTGTATAGTGTAGTATTGTATAGTGTAGTGTATAGTGTATTGTGTAGTGTATAGTGTAGTGTGTAGCGTATTGCATAGTGTATAGTGTATAGTATAGTGTATAGTGTAGTGTATAGTGTAGTGTATAGTGTAGTCTATAGTGTAGTGTGTAGTGTAGTGTGTAGTGTGTAGTGTATAGTGTAGTGTATAGTGTATTGCATTGTGTATAGTGTAGTGTGTAGTGTAGTGTGTAGTGTATAGTATAGTGTAGAGTGTATAGTGTAGTGTAGTGTGTAGTCTATAGTGTAGTGTATAGTATAGTGTAGTGTGTAGTCTATAGTGTAGTGTATAGTGTAGTATGGTGTAGTATATAGTGTAGTGTATTGCATAGTCTATAGTGTAGTGTATAGTATAGTGTAGTGTGTAGTGTATAGTGTGTAGTGTAGTGTATAGTGTAGTGTATAGTGTAGTATGGTGTAGTATATAGTATAGTGTAGTGTGTAGTGTATAGTGTGTAGTGTAGTATATAGTGTAGTGTATAGTGTAGTATGGTGTAGTATATAGTATAGTGTAGTGTATAGTGTTGTATATAGTGTAGTGTATAGTGTAGTCTAAAGTGTATTGCATAGTGTATAGTATAGTGTAGTCTATAGTGTAGTGTATAGTGTAGTGTATAGTGTAGTGTATAGTATAGTGTAGTATAGTGTAGTCTATAGTGTAGTGTATAGTGTAGTGTATAGTGTAGTGTATAGTATAGTGTAGTGTATAGTGTAGTCTATAGTGTAGTGTATAGTGTAGTCTATAGTGTAGTGTATAGTGTAGTATAGTGTAGTATAGTATAGTGTACAGTGTAGTGTACAGTGTAGTGTATAGTGTAGTATAGTGTAGTCTATAGTATAGTATAGTGTACAGTGTAGTGTATAGTGTAGTGTATAGTGTAGTGTATAGTGTAGTGTATAGTGCGGTGTATAAGCGAGGCTGCGTGACGAGCACCGTTCCCTGGCACCCAGCCCGCTCCCCCTCACCCCTTGGAGCCGAATGTCAAATTCCGCCAACGCCATCTGCAAGTCACCGGCTCGGCTTGGCCGCGCCCTGCCGGCGTGCTCATTCCACATTCCTCTGGGCGAGGGCCCGGCCACCGTGCTTCTGAATACTCGGAGGACGATATCAACAGCTCAGCGCCGAGCTGGTCACGAGCTGGTCACGTCAGTGCTGACGTGACACGCAAAGCTCACGCCGATTGGCCGTGTCGGGTGGTGGAGGGTTTGACGAACGCAGCGTTTATACGATCTTGAACTGAAGCTTTCGTGACTGCAGGAATCCATACACTTTTGGTTATTTCGGTAAAGTCGTCACGTGGGTAGAAATAATATAATAGTTTCGATTTAAAACTTCTTTCGTGACTGCAGGGATTCATTTTCTTGGTTCTTTCGTTAAAGTCACGTAGAAGGGAAATAATAAAGTAATAAAAATGAAACATAATAAAATAATTCTTCCCCCTCCAACCCAGCTTAAATATACGCTGCCAAGCCTGGTGGTGTTCATTCAGACGCTGTCTTCCCGACAGACCTGTTCTTCACCTGAGGACGGCTGCTTGCGTTGTGGCCGAAACGTCGTGAGAATTATTGTATTATGTTCTATTTTTATTATTTTATTATTTCCATTCTACGTGACTTTACCGAAAGAACCAAGACGATGAATCCCTGCAGTCACGAAAGAAGCTTTAAATCGAAAAAAAACCTGTATCATGGGCCCAAAATAAGTTCTACGCACAGAACGTAGAAACTCCCCAAGCGAACTGCTGAGGGAGGGTGGCGTCTGTGTTGAAGACTGCCCTACATGGCATCATAATAACAGTCTGGACCACTCAACAGGTTTCGCCGGATTTTGAAGGAGATGCCCTCCCTGGTGGTCCCTCTCTTTCAGATGGTTGGACCGCAGTGATTGCAACAACTACAGGGGGCATCTCACTCCTCGAAAACGTTTTGTGGTTTGGCCATGTTTGCTTGTTGTAGTACGGAGTCAGACTGATGGTTTTAATCTAAGTTGTCTTGTGGTTGTTGTTGTTGTTTGACTTGCATCCCACTGGGATTTTTGCACACAGCGTTGGTGTACGGTGTTTTTTTCCTGGAATTTTTGCTGTCTTTTTCCCCTGGATTTTCAGTTTGCACTTAGTCGCATATTCACTTTAAGCTGTTTTCTTTTTCATGTTTTTTGATTGTTGCGGTCGCACCCGATTCAAGAGCCGAATGGCTCACAGGGCTACATACCTAATACATGAAACTCGAACTTGAACAGTTGGAGGCCGGGAAAGGTTCCTGGAGAGGATAACACTGGTCAACACAATTTTTCTGGCATAAGGTTATTCCAACGGTTTTAATGTAATTTTGGGGTGCTGATTCCAAATCTGGCATCAGTTTTTGTCTATCGCATCAGGTTTTTGAGATATCAAATATTGCATTTTCAATAAAAACTGCAGAAGAAAAATATTAAATAAATGTGGATATCTACATAAAATTATATTATAAACACACTATCCTAGAAATACAGCACCGTATTTTAACACTAAAGCAGTCACTGACTCGCAACAACTTGCAATCATAAGTGGCAGAGTTAATTTCGGGTAAAATCAATGAAAATGGGGTATGCCGATAGCATGAAAATGCGATGTGATAGAGCAAATCTGAGATCAGATTTGGAATCGGCACCCTGAAATTAGTCTAGAACAGCTGCAAAAGTCCAGGCCAGAAAAAAATGTTTTTTTTTGACCACCGTTATAAATCCTGTTGTGTGCATCGATTATCTGTTGATCACCAACGCCCGCATGTTATGTGCGTTGATGATCTGTCGATCGCTGCCCACTCTTTAAAAATTTAACCCGTAAAAACAAAGTTTTTCACTATAAATCCTTTATATGCGTGGCATCGGTTTTATGTTATTATTCATTTCTGTTTTTCTTGAGTAAGAGTTTCATTTTGATCACATTGGTATTTTAAATTAAATATAAGGAAAGGATTATAAGGTTTTCAGTTTTTGTGTGATTGTTTATATTGTACATTGTTGTTGTTTTCTTGAATAATTTTCTGTGTTTAGGAAAAATATATGATTGTGTTAGTGAAAATGTTTTTTCCTAAAAAGTGGAAAATTTTGGAAAAATAATTTTCACGAAAATTAATTGTCACGCACAACGAGTCTGTGTGCAAAATGTCAGCTCGATTGGATCACGGGAAATGGGTTAAAAAACGACCGAAAGATTTGCACGGTCGTAAGCACGCAAGCAAGCAAGCAAGTGAACTTAATATAAAGGATTTAAAAAAATTAACCCGTAAAAACAAAGTTTTTCACTCTAAATCCTTTATATGCGTGGCGGCTAGAGTCCTCTCGTCCTCTGGCTTGAGATGGCTGCCACCTATGGGTCAGATGATTGTCTGCCAGCATTAAGCAATTGGAAATTACATATTTTTAAAAAATTCCCTAAACAGTGTAAAATTTAGGAAAAACAATTTCACTAAAATTAATTGTCACGCACAACGAGTCTGTGTGCAAAATGTCAGCTCGATTGGATCACGGGAAGTGGGTTAAAAAACGACCGAAAGATTTGCACGGTCGTAAGCGCGCAAGCAAGCGCGCAAGCACGCAATCAAGCAAGCGAGTGACCTTAATATAAAGGATTTAAAAAAGGAGTTGGAGACGCTGCTGCAGAACCTTGGAGGGCGTTTCTCAGACGCGGGGGGTGGCAGGTCTTTCACCATCGGCCCCGCACAACGAAAGCAAAGCCCCTGTCCTGGGTTATTTCTGCTCGTCTCCCTCGTCTCCCCCCCCCCGTGCTTGACAGGGCAGTTGTGAAGAGGGTGGCGACGAATTTCGATGTAAAGCTTTCGTGACTGCAGGGATTCATCTTCTTGGTTCTTTCGGTAAAGTCATCACGTAGAATGGAAATTAAAAAAAAAACAATTCTCACGACGTTTTGGCTGCTTGCGTTGTGGCCGAAACGTCGTGAGAATTGTTTTATTATGTTTTATTTTTATTATTTTATTACTTCCCTTCGACGTGACTTTACCGAAAGAACCAAGAAGATCTTCTTGGTTCTTTCGGTAAAGTCACGTAGAAGGGAAGTAATAAAATAATATAAAAACATATGTTTTATATTAATATTATTTTATTATTATATTCTTGGTTCTTTCGGTAAAGTCACGTAGAATGGAAATAATGAAATAATAAAAATAAAACACAATAAAATAATTCTCACGACGTTTCGGCCACAACGCAAGCAGCCGTCCTCAGGTGAAGAACAGGTCTGAGGACGGCTGCTTGCGTTGTGGCCGAAACGTCGTGAGAATTATTTTATTATCTTTTATTTTTATTATTTACATTATTTCCATTCTACGTGATGACTTTACCGAAAGAACCAAGAAAAAAAAGGGTGGAGACGTTTCCACATCTGGGCAACGTGCTCATGACCGGTTCCGGCTTGACCGGTCGAGCGACATTCTGTGCGCCTAAGCGACCGGGTCTCTCTCTCCATGCGAAGATGCGTCTTTGTCGCGATTTTGTTAAATCCCTTGTTTGTGATTTGCTAAACGTGGAGCCCTCTGCAAGGAACACGTGCGTTGATTTGAAACGTTCAGACTGACCTGCCTGCCATCCATCCCGCCTTTAACCAGATTCCTCCGGCAGGCTGGGTCATGTAGCTCGCAATTCCCAGCCACCGCATGCCTAGACAGCTTTTGTTCGGCCGGATCGAGGGGGCTAAACGGGCACGGCACGGGCTAGAGGAGAGATGGAGTGATGTGGTACAGGAGTACGTGGAGCTGAGTGGACTTGCCGATGACTGGTACCAGCGGTGTCAAGATCGGCCTCAGTGGAGGAGGCTCGTGAAGGACGCTACTGGGCAGTGCCAGGCTAGGTGCACCTTGAGGCTACTGGGCAGTTGGAGGCAGTCGCCCTCCAGCAACAACGGAGGGCGGAGGAGCGACGCTCACAACAACGAGCGGAGCGCCGGGTGGCTAAAGCACAGCAAGTTGGCACAGTAGGGGGCACAGGTGGTGCATCAGCCAGTCATCTCGGTCATCTCGGTCAGTCGACCTGTGGCACTTGCTGGGTCTGCCCTGTGACCTTCTGCCAGCGGGCGTTCGACACTTCACGTGGCCTCAACGTGCACCTGGCCTGGCACAAGCGTCGTGGTGACGTTACCGCCACTTAGTGGTGAATGTCGGTTGTTGTTGTTGTGAGTGTGTCACTGTGTGTGTGTGTCACTGTGTGTGTCACTGTGTGTGTGTCACTGTGGGGAGCGATAGTGAAGTGGTTAGCGCGCTGCGCTATGAACCTGGCGACCCGGGTTCGATTCCCGCTCACGGCCAACACCAGTGACGATTATCTGAACCGGTCCTGGGCCTCCCCTAGGTTGACTCAGCCTGAAATGAGTACCTGGTGTGGTGTGTAAACATCGCCACTGGGGAGACAAAGGCGGTCGGGCGTGGTGCTGGCCACCCACCCCCTCGTGTACCGTTCCGGCCGTCATATGTGATCGCTAATAGCACTTGCCCCTACAGTCTGTTAAGGCTATACGGGGGATCTTTGTCTTTGTTTTTGTCACTGTGTGTGTGTGTCACTGTGTGTCACTGTGTGTGTGTGTGGGGGGAGCGGTGGTGCAGCGGTTAGCGCTACGCCGCGCTACGAACCCGGCGACCCGAGTTCGATTCCGGCTCACGGCCAACACCGGCGACGATGAATCTGAACCGGTCCTGGGCCTCCCCCTAGGTCGACTCAGCCTCAACTGAGTAGCTGGGGGAGACAAAGGCGGCCGTGGGTGGTGCTTGCCACCCCACACCCCCTGCACCGGTGCTGCCGCTCGCAAACAGCACTTGCCCCAACGGTCTCTTAAGGCTACACGGGGGATCTTTGTTTGTTGGAGTGACACTGTGTGTGTACCTGTGTGTGTGGGAGTGAGTCTGTGTGTGTATACCTGTGTCTGTGTGTGTACCTGTAGGGTTCTAACCTCTCCCTCTCCCCCCTCCCTCTCTTCCTGACCCCCTTACAGGGGTACCCCTACCCAGCTATGCAACCCACACCCGTGCAACCCGGAGGAGGGTACCCCCCTCAGCCTGGCTACCCGGGCTACCCCACTCAACCGGGGTACCCCACTCAACCGGGGTACCCCACTCAACCGGGGTACCCTCCCCAGCCGGGCTACCCCCCCCAGTACGGCGCGGATCAACCCCCAGCCTACAGCATCCCTAGGCACCCTCCCCAGCAGGGGTCTGGTGAGTCGTGGGGGGGTCTGGGTGGGTGGGTTGGTGGGTGAGTTGGTGAATGGGTGAGTTGGTGGGGGAGTTGGTGGGTGAGTGGGTGAGTTGGTAGGTGAGTGTGTAAGCGGGTGAGTGGGTGAGTTGGTGGGTGAGTGTGTAAGCGGGTGAGTGGGTGAGTTGGTGGGTGAGTAAGTGGGTGAGTTGGTAGGTGAGTGTGTAAGCGGGTGAGTGGGTGAGTTGGTGGGTGAGTGTGTAGGTGGGTGGGTGAGTGAGTGGGTGTGTGGGTGAGTGAGTGGATGAGTGTGTAGGTGGGTGAGTTGGTGGGTGAGTGTGTAGGCTGGTGGGTGAGTGGGTGAGTTGGTGGGTGAATGTGTAGATGAGTGGGTGAGTTGGTGGGTGAGTTGGTGGGTGAGTGTGTAGGCTGGTGGGTGGGTGAGTGAGCGAGTTGGTGGGTGAGTGTGTAGGTGGGTGGGTAAGTGGGTGAGTTGGTGGGTGAGTGTGTAAGCGGGTGAGTGGGTGAGTTGGTGGGTGAGTAAGTGGGTGAGTTGGTGGGTGAGTGTGTAAGCGGGTGAGTAGGTGAGTTGGTGGGTGAGTGTGTAGGTGGGTGGATGAGTGAGTGGGTGTGTGGGTGAGTGAGTGGATGAGTGTGTAGGTGGGTGAGTTGGTGGGTGAGTGTGTAGGCAGGTGGGTGAGTGGGTGAGTGTGTAGGCGGGTGGGTGAGTGTGTAGGTGGGCGGGTGAGTTGGTGGGTGAGTGTGTAGGTGGGTGAGTTGGTGGGTGAGTTGGTGAGTGAGTGGGTGAGTTGGTGGGTGAGTGTGGAGGTGGGTGGGTGAGTGGGTGAGTTGGTGGGTGAGTGTGTAGGTGAATGAGTGTGTAGATGGGTGGGTGAGTGGGTGAGTTGGTGGGTGAGTTGGTGGGTGAGTTGGTGAGTGAGTGGGTGAGTTGGTGGGTGAGTGTGGAGGTGGGTGGGTGAGTGGGTGAGTGGGTGAGTTGGTGGGTGAGTGTGTAGGTGGATGAGTGTGTAGATGGGTGGTCGAGTGGGTGCGTTGGTGGGCGAGTGTGTAGGCGGGTGGGTGTATGTGTGGGTGAGTTGGTGGGTGAGTGAGTGGGTGAGTTGATGGGTGAGTGTGGAGGTGGGTGGGTGGGTGAGTGAGTCTGCAGGTGGGTGTATGTGCGGGTGAGTGTTTGTATCGGTGATTGAGTATATGGCTGGGTGGGTGAGGGTATATGTGGGTGAGTATGTGGATGGGCGAGCGTGTGGGTGAACGTATGTATGGGTGGGTGGCTCAGTGAGTTCGTGGGTGGCTCTACGTGCGGGTGGGTGAGTAGGTGGGTGAGTGTGTGTGTGGGTGGGTGGGTGAGTTGGTGGGTGGGCGTGTAGGTGAGCGTGTGGGTGAGTGTGTAGGTGGGAGGGTGAGTGTATTTATGGGTGGCTGACTCCGTGGGTGGCTGTAGGTGCGGGTGGGTGAGCAGGTGAGTGAGCGTGTGTGTGGCTGAATGTGCGAGTGAGCGAGTGCGTGGGTGGGTCCGTGTACATGTGGGTGTGAGCGTGTGTGGGCCGTGTAGCGGTCAGCGCTACGCCGCGCTACGAACCCGGCGACCCGAGTTCGATTCCCGCTCACGGCCAACAACCGGCGACGATTAATCTGAACCAAATGTCGATTGAAAGCTTCTTTCGTGACTGCAGGGATTCATCTTCTTGGTTCTTTCGGTGAAGTCACGTAATCTGAACCGGTCCCGGACCTCCCCCACGTTGAACATCCGGTGCCTGGGGAGACAAAGGCGGCCGGGCGCGGTTCGCCGGCCCACCTGCCCACCCCCGTCGTGCACCCACGTGCTCGCTCGCGAAGGGCACTTGCCCCGACGGTCTCCTAAGGCTACCTGGGGGTCAGTTCAGTTAATTTCTTTGGTATGGCCCTGTGAGCCATTCGGCTCTTGAATCGGATGCAACCGCAACAAACAAAAACGTGCACAAGTTAAAGTTTAAAGTGATTACACGCAACAGAAAAATCCAGGCAAAAGCACCGCACATCAACGCTGTGTGCACAAATCCCAGTGAGATGCAAGTCGAACAATAAAGACAATTTAGATTAAATGTATCAGTCTAACTCTGTACTACAACAAACAAATATGGCTAATCTCTTGTGTGTTTTCTCCGGTGAAGTGACATAGGTAAAAAAATATAAAATACATTTATTTGTTTTCATTTTAATTTATTTTATATTTTTCACCGGGTACGGGTAGCCGGGTATCGGGTACCCGGTTGCGACCTCTGCCATCGGGTAGTCCGCTGATTTCTTTGCCGTTGTGGTGCAGCGCCTGTCGCTCCGGCAGGATCGAAGGTGTCGAGTGGCTGCCTGCGCACGTCGCTGTGCCGCTTCCTCGCCGTGGTGCTGCTCGTGCTCGTGCTGGCGGCCGTGGGCATCGCTGCGTGGCGCATACGTGAGACGCCGCACAGCGCCGCAACGCACCGCAACGCACCGCACGGCACGGCACCCACACCGCACCCACACCGCACCCACACCGCACCCACACCGCACCCACACCGCACCCGCACCGCACCGCACCCACACCGCACCGCACCCACACCGCACCGCACCGCACCCACACCGCACCACACCACACCACACCGCACCGCACCACACCACACCGCACCGCACCACACCCACACCACACCGCACCGCACCCACACCGCACCACACCGCACCGCACCCACACCACACCACACCCACAAAACATCGCACCACACCCACACCACAAAACATCGCACCACACCGCACCCACACCGCACCACACTGCACCGCCGTGGTGCCATCTCACGACGATTGACAGATTCTGCTGCTGCTGCTGCGCCGGTCACCCTCCTGCACCGAGCCTGGCACAGCAGTTAACCCATGGCACCTGGGTCTGTCCCGTGACCTCCTCCTGCACCTAGCCTGGCACAGCAGTCAACCCATGGCACCTGGGTCTGTCCCGTGAGCTCCTGCACCTAGCCTGGCACAGCAGTCAACCCATGGCACCTGGGTCTGTCCCGTGACCTTCTGCACCTAGCCTGGCACAGCAGTCAACCCATGGCACCTGGGTCTGTCCCGTGAGCTCCTGCACCTAGCCTGGCACAACAGTCAACCCATGGCACCTGGGTCTGTCCCGTGACCTCCTCCTGCACCTAGCCTGGCACAGCAGTCAACCCGTGGCACCGGCAGGGTCTGTCCCGTGACCTCCTCCTGCACCTAGCCTGGCACAGCAGTCAACCCATCGCACCGGGGTCTGTCCCGTGACCTCCTCTTGCGCCTAGCCTGGCACAGCAGTCAACCCATAGCACCTGGGTCTGTCCCGTGACCTCCTCCTGCACCTAGCCTGGCACAGCAGTCAACCCATAGCACCTGGGTCTGTCCCGTGACCTCCTCCTGCACCTAGCCTGGCACAGCAGTAAACCCATGGCACCAGAGTCTGTCCCGTGACCTCCTCCTGCACCTAGCCTGGCACAGCAGTCAACCCATAGCACCTGGGTCTGTCCCGTGACCTCCTCCTGCACCTAGCCTGGCACAGCAGTCAACCCATAGCATCTGGGTCTGTCCCGTGACCTGCACCTAGCCTGGCACAGCAGTCAACCCATAGACACCTGGGTCTGTCCCGTGACCTCCTCCTGCACCTAGCCTGGCACAGCAGTCAACCCATAGCACCTGGGTCTCTCCCGTGACCTCCTCCTGCACCTAGCCTGGCACAGCAGTAAACCCATAGACACCTGGGTCTGTCCCGTGACCTCCTCCTGCACCTAGCCTGGCACAGCAGTCAAACCATAGACACCTGGGCATGTCACGTGACCTCCTCCTGCACCTAGCCTGGCACAGCAGTCAACCCATCGCACCTGGGTCTGTCCCGTGACCTCCTCCTGCACCTAGCCTGGCACAGCAGTCAACCCATAGACACCTGGGTCTGTCACGTGACCTCCTCCTGCACCTAGCCTGGCACAGCAGTCAACCCATAGCACCTGGGTCTGTCACGTGACCTCCTCCTGCACCTAGCCTGGCACAGCAGTCAACCCATGGCACCTGGGTCTGTCACGTGACCTCCTCCTGCACCTAGCCTGGCACAGCAGTCAACATCTCTCTTTCTCTTGTCTCTCTCTCGTCTCTCTTTTGTCTCTCTCTCTTGTCTCTCTTTTGTCTCTCTCTTTTGTCTCTCTCTCTTGTCTCTCTTTTGTCTCTCTCTCTTGTCTCTCTTTTGTCTCTCTCTCTTGTCTCTCTCTCTTGTCGCTCTCTCTCTTGTCCACCAGTAAACAACATGTCGTCCTCCTCCTCCTCCTCCGGCGGCGGCAGTGGCCCCGCCTCGTCGGTGGGTGACCCCATCACCTCGTACCCCGCGGCACAGCGCTGCAACGCAAAGGTGGACGCTGCGGGCGGCGGAGACGAGATCGGATGTGGTGAGTGGGGGGGGTGGGGTGAGTGGGGGGGGGGGGTGAGTGGGGGGGGTGAGTGGGGGGGTTAGTGGGGGGGGTGAGTGTGGGGGGTGAGTGGGGGGGTGGGTGACCCCATCACCTCGTACCCCAGCGCTGCAACGCAAAGGTGGACGCTGCGGGCGGTGGAGACGAGATCGGATGTGGTGAGTGGGGGGGGTTGTGTGAGTGGGGGGGTGGGGGGGTGAGTGGGGGGGGTGAGTGGGGTGGGGGGGTGAGTGGGGGGGGGTGAGTGGGGGGGGGTGAGTGGGGGGGGTGAGTGGGGGGGGGTGAGTGGGGGGGGGGGGGTGAGTGGGGGGGGTGAGTGGGGGGGGTGAGTGGGGGGGGGTGAGTGGGGGGGGTGAGTGGGGGGGGTGAGTGGGGGGGGTGAGTGGGGGGGTGAGTGGGGGGGGTGAGTGGGGGGGGGTGAGTGGGGGGGGTGAGTGGGGGGGGGGTGGGGGGGGTGGGGGGGGTGAGTGGGGGGTGAGTGGGGGGGGTGAGTGGGGGGGGGTGAGTGGGGGGGGTGAGTGGGGGGGGGGTGAGTGGGGGGGGGTGAGGGGGGGTGAGTGGGGGGGGGTGAGTGGGGGGGGGGTGAGTGGGGGGGGGGAGTGGGGGGTGAGTGGGGGGGGGGAGGGTGAGTGGGGGGGGGAGGGTGAGTGGGGGGGGGGAGGGTGAGTGGGGGGGGGGAGGGTGAGTGGGGGGGGGGAGGGTGAGTGGGGGGGGGGAGGGTGAGTGGGGGGGGGGAGGGTGAGTGGGGGGGGGGAGGGTGAGTGGGGGGGGGGAGGGTGAGTGGGGGGGGGAGGGTGAGTGGGGGGGGGGAGGGTGAGTGGGGGGGGGAGGGTGAGTGGGGGGGGAGGGTGAGTGGGGGGGGGAGGGTGAGTGGGGGGGGGAGGGTGAGTGGGGGGGGGAGGGTGAGTGGGGGGGGGGAGGGTGAGTGGGGGGGGGGGAGGGTGAGTGGGGGGGGGGAGGGTGAGTGGGGGGGGGAGGGTGAGTGGGGGGGGAGGGTGAGTGGGGGGGGGAGTGAGTGGGGGGGGGTGAGTGGGGGGGGGGGTGAGTGGGGGGGGGAGGGTGAGTGGGGGGGGGAGGGTGAGTGGGGGGGGGAGGGTGAGTGGGGGGGGGAGGGTGAGTGGGGGGGGGAGGGTGAGTGGGGGGGGGAGGGTGAGTGGGGGGGGGGAGGGTGAGTGGGGGGGGGGGAGGGGGAGGGTGGTGGGGGGGAGGGTGAGTGGGGGGGGGAGGGTGAGTGGGGGGGGGGGGGGGAGGGTGAGTGGGGGGGGGGGAGGGTGAGTGGGGGGGGGGGAGGGTGGTGTGGGGGGGGGGGTGGGTGAGTGGGGGGGGGGTGGGGTGAGTGGGGGGGGGGGGTGGGGTGAGTGGGGGGGGTGGGGTGTGGGGGGGGGTGGGGGGTGAGTGGGGGGGGTGTGGGGGGGGGGGTGGTGGGGGGGGGGTGAGTGGGGGGGGGGTGAGTGGGGGGGGGTGAGTGGGGGGGGGGATGAGTGGGGGGGGGGATGAGTGGGGGGGGGGATGAGTGGGGGGGGGGATGAGTGGGGGGGGGGGATGAGTGGGGGGGGGGATGAGTGGGGGGGGGGATGAGTGGGGGGGGGGATGAGTGGGGGGGGGGGATGAGTGGGGGGGGGGGATGAGTGGGGGGGGGGTGAGTGGGGGGGGGTGAGTGGGGGGGGGTGAGTGGGGGGGGGGTGAGTGGGGGGGGGGTGGTGGGGGGGGGTGAGTGGGGGGGGGGGTGAGTGGGGGGGGGAGGGTGGGGGGGGGGGTGGGGGGGGGGAGGGTGAGTGGGGGGGGGGGAGGGTGAGTGGGGGGGGGGGTGGGTGAGTGGGGGGGGGGGTGGGTGAGTGGGGGGGGGGGAGGGTGAGTGGGGGGGGGGGGTGGTGGGGGGGGGTGGGTGGTGGGGGGGGGGAGGGTGAGTGGGGGGGGGGGAGGGTGAGTGGGGGGGGGGAGGGTGAGTGGGGGGGGGGAGGGTGAGTGGGGGGGGGGAGGGTGAGTGGGGGGGGGGAGGGTGAGTGGGGGGGGGGAGGGTGAGTGGGGGGGGGGGAGGGTGTGTGGGGGGGGGGAGGGTGAGTGGGGGGGGGG
>NC_136342.1:2772001-2890508 GCF_964198595.1 Lampetra fluviatilis | reverse complement strand
TAGCTGGCGTGTTGTTTAGATCACAAACCCCTTACTAAGTGGCTGTGTCGGGTGGTGGAGGGTTACGACACAACGTTCATACACTTACGCGATCTCACCCAAAAACCTTTACTACGATTAATATTGTCCGCGACACCCAACACGTTAAAGTGGAGACTCTTTTGACTTTTTGAAGCTATTAACAAACCACATGTGTTGTTGTTGTTGTTGTCGCGTTACAGCGATTAGCCGTTCCTTTTCCATTAAAAAACGATGGTGGGGAGCCAAGTGTGGTGGGGGGGGGGGGGGGCAGGTGAGGTGGTGGGAGGCAGGTGAGGTGGTGGGGGGCAGGTGAGGGGGGGGGGCAGGTGTGGTGAAGGGGGGGGCAGGTGTGGTGGGGGGGGGGGCAGGTGAGGTGGTGGGGGAGAGCTAGGTGTAGTGGGGGGGGAGCAAGGTGAGGTGGGGGGGGCAGGTGAGGTGGGGGGGAGCCAGGTGTGGTATGGGGGGGGCAGGTGAGGTGGTGGGGGGCAGGTGAGGTGGGAGGGGAGCCAGGTGAGGTGTGGGGGGGGAGCAAGGTGTGATGGGGGGGGAGCAAGGTGAGGGGGGGGGCAGGTGAGGTGGGGGGGGGGCAGGTGAGGTGGGGGGCAGGTGAGGTGGGGGGGGGGGCAGGTGAGGTGTGGGGGGGGAGCAAGGTGTGATGGGGGGGGCAGGTGAGGTGGGGGGGGAGCCAGGTAAGGTGGGGGGGGGGAGTCAGGTGTAGTGGGGGGGGGAGTAAGGTGTGGTGGGGAGTCAGGTGAGGTGGGGGGGGGGGCAGGTGAGGTGGGGGGGGCAGGTGTGATGGGGGGGAGCCAGGTGAGGGGGGTGCAGGTGAAGTGGGGGATAGGGGAGAGGGAGGGCGCCAAGTGAGGTGGGGGGGAGCCAGGTGGGGGGGCAGGTGAGGTGGGGGGAGGAGCCAGGTGAGGTGTGGGGGGGGGCAGGTGAGGTGTGGGCTTGCGTCTCACCTGCGAGGGCGAACATCAGGAGGGTGAAGGCGGCTGCTTGCATGGCTCCCAGGTGAGTTGGTGGTGGTGGTAGTGAGGCGAGTGAGCCAAGGTGAGGTGGGGGGTGGTGGTGGGGGGAGAGCAAGGCGAGTTGAGGAGTGTACAGGTGAGTCTGCAGGTGAGTGTATAGGTGAGTGTGTAGGTGAGTGTGCAGGTGAGTGTACAGGTGAGTGTGCAGGTGAGTGTGCAGGTGAGGAGTGTACAGGTGAGTCTGCAGGTGAGTGTACAGGTGAGTGTGCAGGTGAGTGTGCAGGTAAGTGTACAGGTGAGTGTGTAGGTGAGTGTGCAGGTGAGTGTACAGGTGAGTGTGCAGGTGAGTGTACAGGTGAGTGTACAGGTGAGTGTGTAGGTGAGTGTGCAGGTGAGTGTACAGGTGAGTGTACAGGTGAATCTGCAGGTGAATCTGCAGGTAAGGAGTGTACAGGTGAGTGTGCAGGTGCGTGTGCAGGTGAGGAGTGTGCAGGTGCGTGGTGACCTCTCAACCGAATCGCGGACTGCACAGCTACGAGCCTCGGCCTCCGATTTTGGTCTCTGCCTCTTCATCCCCCTCGCCCCTCCTCCCCCCGCCCCTCCTCCCCCCGCCCCTCCGCCCCCCCTCCACCCGCCCCTCCTCCCCCCTCCCCTCGCCCCTCCTCCCCCCTCCCCTCGCCCCTCCTCCCCCCGCCCCTGCCCCTCCTCACCCCGCCCCTCCGCCCCCCCTCCACCCGCCCCTCCTCCCCCCTCCCCTCGCCCCGCCCCTCCTCCCCCCGCCCCGCCCCTCCTTCCCCCGCCCCTCCTCCCCCCTCCTCCCTCCTCTACGTGCGGAGGGGTGGGGGGGTGACGAGGGAGGGGTGAGATAAGTCCGAGGGCTGGAGTGTGATTGTGAGTGTCTGTGTGTGTGTCTGTATGTCTGTGTGTGTCGGTATGTGTGTGTGTCTGTGTGTGTGTCTGTATGTGTGTGTCGGTATGTGTGTGTGTGTCTGTATGTGTGTCTGTATGTGTGTCTGTATGTGTGTCTGTATGTGTGTGTTGGTATGTGTATGTGTGTCTGTATGTGTGTCTGTATGTGTGTCTGTATGAGTGTCTGTGTGTGTGTCTGTATGTGTGTCTGTGTGTGTGTCTGTATGTGTGTCTGTGTGTGTGTCTGTATGTGTGTCTGTGTGTGTGTCTGTGTGTGTGTCTGTGTGTGTGTCTGTGTGTGTGTCTGTGTGTGTGTCTGAATGTGTGTCTGTGTGTGTGTCTGTATGTGTGTCGGTATGTGTGTGTGTGTGTGTCTGTATGAGTGTCTGTGTGTCTGTATGTGTGTCTGTATGTGTGTCGGTATGTGTGTGTGTATGTCTGTATGTGTATGTGTGTCTGTATGTGTGTCTGTATGTGTGTCTGTGTGTGTGTCTGTATGTGTGTCTGTATGTGTGTCTGTATGAGTGTCTGTGTGTGTGTCTGTATGTGTGTCTGTGTGTGTGTCTGTATGTGTGTCTGTATGTGTGTCTGTATGAGTGTCTGTGTGTGTCGGTATGTGTGTGTGTCTGTATGTGTGTCTGTATGAGTGTCTGTGTGTGTGTCTGTGTGTGTGTCTGTGTGTGTGTCTGTATGTGTGTATGAGTGTCTGTATGTGTGTCTGTATGTGTGTCTGTATGTGTGTCTGTGTGTCTGTATGTGTGTCTGTGTGTGTGTCTGTGTGTGTGTCTGTGTGTGTCTGTGTGTGTGTCTGTATGTGTGTCTGTGTGTCTGTATGTGTGTCTGTGTGTGTGTCTGTGTGTGTGTCTGTATGTGTGTCTGTGTGTCTGTATGAGTGTCTGTGTGTCTGTATGTGTGTCTGTGTGTGTGTGTGTCTGTGTGTGTGTCTGTATGTGTGTCTGTATGTGTGTATGAGTGTCTGTATGTGTGTCTGTATGAGTGTCTGTGTGTCTGTATGTGTGTCTGTGTGTGTGTCTGCGTTTGTGGCTGTGTGTGTCTATATGTGTGTCTGTATGTCTGTCTGTGTGTCTGTATGTGTGTGTGTCTGTATGAGTGTCTGTGTGTCTGTCTGTGTGTGTGTCTGTATGTGTGTCTGTATGTGTGTGTGTGTATGAGTGTCTGTATGTGTGTCTGTATGTGTGTCTGTATGAGTGTCTGTGTGTCTGTATGTGTGTCTGTGTGTGTGTCTGCGTTTGTGTCTGTGTGTGTGTCTATATGTGTGTCTGTATGTCTGTCTGTGTGTCTGCATGTGTGTGTGTCTGTGTGTGTGTGTGTATGTGTGTCTGTGTGTGTGTCTGTATGTGTATCTGTATGAGTATATGTGTGTCTGTCTGTGTGTGTGTCTGTATGAGTGGCTGTGTGTCTGTATGTGTGTCTGTGTGTGTGTCTGTATGTGTGTCTGTATGTGTGTTCGATTCCCGCTCACCAGTGAGGCTACACAGGGGATCTTTGTCTTTGTGCGTGTGTACGAGGCGACACGTGTGTGGGTGGCTCCCAGACTCAAGTTTCCTGTCACATAACGGATATCAGACCACAAACCCACACGAACGCACATGCTAACACGTAATTATCAAATATATGGTGCATCAGCCAGTCATCTCGGTCATCTCGGTCAGTCGACCCGTGGCACCTGCTGGGTCTGCCCCGTGACCTCCTGCCAGCGGGCGTTCGACACTTCACGTGGTAGCCTCAAGGTGCACATGGCCTGGCACAAGCGTCGTGGTGACGTCACTGCCACTTAGTGGCGAATGGCGGTTGTTGTTGTATCTGTATGAGTGTGTGTGTCGGTATGTGTGTGTGTCTGTATGTGTGTATATGTGTGTCGTTATGTGTGTGTGTCTGTATGTGTGTGTCTGTATGTGTGTCTGTATGTGTGTCTGTATGTGTGTCTGTCTGCGTGTCTGTATGAGGGTCTGTGTGTGTGTCTGTGTGATGTCTCTGTGTGTGTCTGTATGTGTGTCTGTGTGTGTGTCTGTGTGTGTGTCTGTATGTGTCTGTATGTATGTGTGTCTGTATGTGTCTGTATGTATGTGTGTCTGTCTGCGTGTCTGTATGAGTGTCTGTGTTTCTGTATGTGTGTCTGTGTGTCTGTATGTGTGTTCGATTCCCGCTCACCAGTGAGGCTACACGGGGGATCTTTGTATTTGTGCGCGTGTACGAGGCGACACGTGTGTGGGTGGGTCCCAGACTCAAGTTTCCTGTCCCATAACGGATATCAGACCACAAACCCACACGAACACACATATGCTAACACGTAATCGTCAAATATATCAACACATTAACACATATACCATCACACTAACAAACACACTAACAACAACCGCCATTTGTCCCTAAGTGGCGGTGACGTCACCACGACGCTTGTGCCAGGCGATGTGCACCTTGAGGCCACGTGAAGTGTCGAACGCCCGCTGGCAGGAGGTCACGGGGCAGACCCAGCAACTGACTGAGATGAGTGGCTGATGCACCACCTGTGCCCCCTACTGTGCCAACTTGCTGTGCTTTAGCCACCGCTCGTTGTTGTGAGCGTCGCTCCTCCACCCTCCGTTGTTGTTAGAGGGCGACTGCCTCCAACTGCCCAGTAGCGTCCTTCACGAGCCTCCTCCTCCACAGAGGCCGATCTTGACACCGCTGGTACCAGTCATCGGCAAGTCCACTCAGCTCCACGTCCTCCTGTACCACATCACTCCATCTCTTCTCTAGCCCGTGCCGCGCCCATATAGCTCCCTCGATCCGGCACACACAGTCACACAGTCACACACACACATAAACACACACATATAAACACACATTGTGGGGGTGGATTGTCCGATAGTACAAAATACCCAGGCAGGTGCTTAGTTTTGGTGGGGCTGATGGTAAGGCCCCACCTCTTGGTGGAAAGCTCCAGATTCAGCAGCAGCGCCTCCAACTCCTCCTCTGAGTGAGCAGCTATCACCAGATCATCGGCATACACAACATGGTTGAGCAATAGGGAACCATCCCTTGACCGCACCCGGGCATCGATCAGCCTCCCATTGTATCTGTACCAGATGGAAATTCCACCGGTACAGCCATTGAAGGCTTCACGAACTACGTGGTCGAAATAGATGTTAAATAATGTGGGAGCCAGAGGACACCCCTGTCGCACCCCAAGGTGTACAGGGAAAGGCTCTGACTCCCGGCCACGTAGTTTTACCCGGGCCCGTTCACCATCATGAAGGTCCTTAATGATCGTGAGCAGAAGGTCAGGGACTCCGAAAGCACGAAGATCAACCCAGAGCCCAGGCCTACTGATGGTATCATAGGCCTTGACCAGGTCAATAAAGCAGAGATGTAGGTCTTGTTGGAATTCTCTACATATCTGCTGTAGCAGACGGACAGAATATATGGCATCTGAGCAGAACCGCCCTTTCCTGAAACCGCATTGGGGCTCCGCAAGCCTCTCCTCAGCGTGCCTAGCAAGGCGATGTTGAATAATCCTTGCCAGGACTTTTCCCGGCACAATGAGGAGTGAGATGCCCCTGTAGTTGTTACAGTCTGTGCGGTCGCCCTTCTTAAAGAGGGGGACCACCAGGGCATCCTTCCAATCCTGCGGAACCCGTCCAGTGGTCCAGACTGTTGTTATGATGTCATGTAGGGCAGTATGTGCACAAACGCCACCCTCCTTCAGCATTTCGCTTGGGAGATCATCTCTGCCCGGTGCCTTTCCTGGTCTCAGACTCTGGATCGCCTTCAGTACTTCCTCTACAGATGGCACCACATCGCCACTGGGGGAGACAAAGGCGGCCGGGCGTGGTGGTGGTGGTGTTAGTAGTGGTGCTGCTGGCCACCCACCCCCTCGTGTACCGTTCCGGCCTTCAAAAGTGCTCGCGAACAGCACTTGCCACCGACAGCCGGCGAAGGCTACGCGGGTGGCCTTTGTCTCTGTCGCCTATCGGCTGGCGCATCAAGGGGCGATGTCGAGGGGCGAGACGAGCGAGGCTTCGTGCGTGCCGCGTGGACGCAAAGAGGCGGCGTTTTGACTTCTATCTTCAAGAATCACCGTCGAAAAAAACTCACCCCCCCCCCCATCTCTGGCACGTGACCCCCCGCCAATCTCTGGCACGTGACCCCTCCGCCTGGATCATGACGTCACCCCCCCCCATCTCTTGCACGTGACCCCCCGCCTGGATCATGACGTCACCCCCCCCCCATCTCTTGCACGTGACCCACCGCCTGGATCATGACGTCACCCCCCCCCATCTCTTGCACGTGACCCACCGCCTGGATCATGACGTCACCACCCCCCCATCTCTTGCACGTGACCCCCCCCCATCTCTTGCACGTGACCCCCCGCCTGGATCATGACGTCACCCCCCCCCCCCATCTCTTGCACGTGACCCCCCCCCCCCATCTCTTGCACGTGACCCACCGCCTGGATCTTGACGTCACCCCCCCCCCCAATCTCTTGCACGTGACCCCCCGCCTGGATCATGACGTCACCCCCTCCTCCATCCCTTGCACGTGACCCCCCCCCCATCTCTAGCACGTGACCCTCCACCTGGATCACGACATCAACCCCCCCCCATCTCTTGCACGTGACCCCCCCCCCAATCTCTTGCACGTGACTCCCGCCTGGATGAAAGTGTCCGTCGGACAAAGCGCACCTGAACAAGGGGATGAACTTGGGCCTGGATGTGAAGAGGTGCAGGGGGAAGGGTGGAGAGGGGGGGTGGTAGGGTCGAGTTCCAGACCATGGGAACAGCAGAGGAAAAGAAGCAACTCCGTAAGCGCCGCGACTCCCCCCCCCTCCCACACGCAGCGCACCCACGTGGTGTCCTGCCGGGGGGTTGCCTGGCACATCGGGTTTTAATCCAAAGGGCCCCTAGAGGGAGGGTCCCACGGTTTCCCGGTGCCAGGATATTGGCCGACCCTCACGGGACAGGTGACATTGCGATGCCCCTGAAATTGGTTTAAAAATTGTACGGGCGCAGAAAGAAAAGGTTCCCTGGGCCAACCGCAATGAGTTACTCACTGCATTGGGGGGAGGACGGAGGGCGGAATATTAAGCAAGCAAAAGCGCAAGACCCCTTCCAGCGAGGGACAATGTGTGGCCGCCGGCGCCGCCGCCGCCAGAGGTCGCAACCGTGTACCCGATACCCGTACCCTACCCGATACCCGGCTACCCGTACCCAGCCGGGTACGGGTACCCGTTTGCGACCCTGGTGCGGCCGGGTACAGGTAGGCCGTGAGTCACTGGTGAGTCACCGTTTGTCACTCAATTCCCAACGTCTTGTGTCTCTTCTCACAATTCAAGTTCCTAGAATCAACCCACCCGCGCCTGCAACATGGCTTCATCCCAGAGGTCGCAATCAGGTACCCGATACCCATACCCTACCCGGCCGGGTACGGGTAGGGTACGGGTATGGCCGGGTACGGGTACGGGCACCCGTTTGCGACCCTGGTGCGGCCGGGTACGGGTAAGGAATCAAAACCCGTTTGCGACCTCTGCGCCGTGCTCGAGGAAGCACGCGGTCACAAGGGCGCGGTAACCACAGGTAGGCGCACGATTGGTCGCGCGGGACAAACGCTATCCTGGCCCTTTGAAGTGAGGGGATTAGGCCACGGTAGAAAGGAGGAAACGGGAGCGCGAGGGCGCAGGTAAGCGCACGTATGACTTCTCGCGGTACGACGTCACCCTGGGCCTTTGAGAGAGAATAAAAACGGGGGGGCTCCGGACGATTTTAGTTCATATTCTTAGGGTTTTTTTTCGGTAAAGTCACGTAGGTAAAAACATTAAAATTAATAAAAGTAAAATAAAAATCACGACGTTTCGGAGGCAACACAAGCTTCCATCTTCAGGTGGAACCGTCACAGCCACGACAGCTGTATCAAGTAATACTTGATACAGCTGTCGTGGCTGTGACGGAAGCTTGTGTTGCCTCCATCTTCAGGTGGAACCGTCACAGCCACGACAGCTGTATCAAGTAATACTTGATACAGCTGTCGTGGCTGTGACGGAAGCTTGTGTTGCCTCCGAAACGTCGTGATTTTTATTTTACATTTATTAATTTTAATGTTTTTACCTACGTGACTTTACCGAAAAAAAAAAAGAAAAAAAACCCCTAAGAATATGAATCCTTGCAGTCACGAAAGCTTCAAATCTAGAATTAGATTTTAGTTCAGTTGTCTCCAACCTCCGGGCCGGCAAGACCCACCCACTCCCTGCCGTCCCGCCTCCTGGAGCGGCTCGCAGAATCCGTGTGATGCCAGCGAGTGCCGCTACGAGGCAGCGAAGGGTGAAGTTTCGGCTCGCCCTCTCTCCGACTCTCCCAGCGTCCGTGGGACGCCGTGAGTCCAGCTTCGAGGTACGTGGTCGAACGCTTGAGCGACTGGTGTCGTAGGCAGAGTCAGGTGAAGCCCTTCTTGCGAAATATCCCTCCCCCCCCCCTCCTCCAGGTAAGGGTGTACTTGCGCCAATAATAAACTTTAGTTCGGAGACATCACAGCCCGACAGCTGTATCAAGTAAATGAGAGATTACAAGAGCTACCACTCCGTTTATATAATGGTTGAGGGGGGGGGGAAGGGCCAGGAACGGCCCACTTTTTATTATTATGGTAAGGTGCGGCTTGAGACTATGAAAGAATTTGCATATCAAGAGGAATTTAGCATATTTATGGGAAATGCAGATATGGGATTATTTTGTCAAGGCGCTCTTCCCCCTCCAACCCAACTTAAATATACGCTCCAAGCCTGGGGTGTTTCATTCAGACGCTGTCTTCCCGACAGACCTGTTCTTCACCTGAGGACGGCTGCTTGCGTTGTGGCCGAAACGTCGTGAGAATTATTTTATTGTGTTTTATTTTTATTATTTTTGGGTCTTTCGGAAAAGTCACGAACATCTCCGTGAATCAAGAATATCAATTCCTGCAGTCACGAAAGCTTCAAGTCAGGGCAGAGGTCGCAACCGGGTACCCGATACCCGTACCCTACCCGATACCCGACTACCCGTACCCGGCCGGGTACGGGTAGCTGGGTAGTCGTTTGCGACCCTGGTGCGGCCGGGTACGGGTAGGCCGTGAGTCACTGGTGAATAACCGTTTGTCACTCATTTCGGGTAGGGTACGGGTAGGGAACGGGTACCCGTACCCGGCCGGGTACGGGTACCCATTTGCGACCCTGGTGCGGCCGGGTACGGGTACGGGTAAGGAATCAAAACCCGTTTGCGACCTCTGAGTCAGGGGCCACGACAGTTAAAACGACACGAGTCCCACTACTACCACTACTACTACCACCACGACTACGACCACCACGATACTACTGCACAATGACCTTTATAACCCGTGGGGTAACTCCCCTGGGGTAACTCCCATGACGACCGACGGTGGTGGTGGTGGTGGTGACGTCGAGCTGGGAAGAGGGTCAAGGTTTCAGAGTTTTTTGGGGTCAAACGGCCGAGATCGACAGCCACGGATACTCGCGGACGCTTTAGGGTTTTTCTCTAGGCGCCAAGAAAGACACGGGGGGCAGGGAGGGAGGGGGTCACCTGGGAGGATGGGCCGTGGTGGTGGTGGTGGTGCGAGATGATTATAATTATTATTATTAGATTTTGTTTTCGTGTGTAAAGTTTAAATTGATCGAGATCAATTATAAACCACCAGCTGTTCACGGGCCCGTGGATCGGAGTCTCAATCAACACTCCGGTCTCAAGTCACTGACCCTGAGACCCGGTCTCAAGTCACTGACCCTGAGACCCGGTCTCAAGACACCGACCCCTGAGATCCGGTCTCAAGTCACTGACCCTGAGACCCGGTCTCAAGACACCGACCCCTGAGATCCGGTCTCAAGACACCGACCCCTGAGACCCGGTCTCAAGTCACTGACCCTGAGGCCCGGTCTCAAGTCACTGACCCTGAGACCCGGTCTCAAGACACCGACCCCTGAGACCCGGTCTCAAGACACCGACCCTGAGACCCGGTCTCAAGTCACTGACCCTGAGACCCGGTCTCAAGACACTGACCCTGAGACCCGGTCTCAAGACACCGACCCTGAGACCCGGTCTCAAGACACTGACCCTGAGACCCGGTCTCAAGTCACTGACCCTGAGACCCGGTCTCAAGTCACTGACCCTGAGACCCGGTCTCAAGACACCGACCCCTGAGACCCGGTCTCAAGACACCGACCCTGAGACCCGGTCTCAAGTCACTGACCCTGAGACCCGGTCTCAAGACACCGACCCCTGAGACCCGGTCTCAAGACACCGACCCTGAGACCCGGTCTCAAGACACCGACCCCTGAGACCCGGTCTCAAGACACCGACCCTGAGACCCGGTCTCAAGACACTGACCCTGAGACCCGGTCTCAAGACACCGACCCTGAGACCCGGTCTCAAGACACCGACCCCTGAGACCCGGTCTCAAGACACCGACCCTGAGACCCGGTCTCAAGACACCGACCCTGAGACCCGGTCTCAAGACACCGACCCCTGAGACCCGGTCTCAAGACACCGACCCCTGAGACCCGGTCTCAAGACACCGACCCTGAGACCCGGTCTCAAGACACTGACCCCTGAGACCCGGTCTCATGACACCGACCCCTGAGACCCGGTCTCAAGACACTGACCCTGAGACCCGGTCTCATGTCACCGACCCTGAGACCAGGTCTCAAGACACCAACCCTGTGACCCGGTCTCAAGTCACTGACCCTGAGACCCGGTCTCAGAGACACTGATGCTGAGACCCGGTCAGGAGACACTGACCCTGAGACCCGGTCCCAAGACACCGACCCTGAGACCCGGTCAGGAGACACTGACCCTGAGACCCGGTCTCAAGTCACCGACCCTGAGACCCAGTCTCAAGTCACTGACCCTGAGACCCGGTCTCGAGACACTGATGCTGAGACACCGGTCCCCATGCGCCGATCTTCTAGGACGTGAACGTTTCGTGTCTTCTTGACTGTCAAAGTGACCGACACCGACCTCTGCACCACCATCCATCGGCCCCCATCCTCATCACTTCAGCTACCGCACGATACAACTACGACATCTACGACACCATCATCTACATCATCAACAACATCAACAACAACAACAACATCATCATAATCGCTATTATCACCGTCACCATCGCTAACCACGAACCGACGACGTCTACTCGAGCACGGCAAATCACAAGAGGGCGACATTGTACAGCTGCGTGCGGGGACAGTGGGCGGCACGGGTGGTGGTGTGGGTGGTGTGGGTGGTGGTGGTGTGGGTGGTGGTGGTGGTGGTGTGGGTGGTGGTGGTGTGGGTGGTGTGGGTGTGGGTGGTGTGGGTGGTGGTGGTGTGGGTAGCGGTGGTGGTGTGGGTGGTGTGGGTGTGGGTGGTGTGGGTGTGGGTGGTGTGGGTAGCGGTGGTGGTGTGGGTAGCGGTGGTGGTGTGGGTGGTGGTGGTGTGGGTGGTGTGGGTGGTGGTGGTGTGGGTAGCGGTGGTGGTGTGGGTGGTGTGGGTGTGGGTGGTGTGGGTGTGGGTGGTGTGGGTGGTGGTGGTGTGGGTAGCGGTGGTGGTGTGGGTGGTGGTGGTGTGGGTGGTGTGGGTGGTGGTGGTGTGGGTAGCGGTGGTGGTGTGGGTGGTGTGGGTGTGGGTGGTGTGGGTGTGGGTGGTGTGGGTAGCGGTGGTGGTGTGGGTGGTGTGGGTGTGGGTGGTGTGGGTGTGGGTGGTGTGGGTGGTGGTGGTGTGGGTAGCGGTGGTGGTGTGGGTGGTGGCGGTGTGGGTAGCGGTGGCGTTATCGACGCGGTCACGTGGTTGACAGCTGTTGCGCTTGCCTGTGTTTGTGCGCCACCAAATACCAACAGAGCAGAAGCATGAGCAGGTACAATCCATCAAACCACGGAGCGTTTGTGGATGAACGAGCGATGAGCGAGCGAGCGCGTGTGAGCGTGTGTGTACGGGGGCACGGTGGTTAGCGCTCGGCACCACGCTACGAACCCGGCAAACTTCGCCACGAGGGGTAACCACGGTCAACTGTTTTGTATGTTGCCAGGTAAAGCCCACTTGAGCTACGTAGATGTTTTAATCAGACCTATCGCAGATGATAGCCCAAGAGAAGTGGCACGTCACCATGCTCATCGTCACGTGGCAATTTGTAGCAGCAGCCAAATGTGGTAGGTGGAAAAAAACCCGGAGAAAATCCACGCCACCACGGGGAGAACACGCGAACTCCAACTATACAGCAGCAGGCGTCGTCAGGGTCGAACCCACGACCTCCTGTGTACCGGGCGAGATAGTTAACATCTCCTAGCCACATGCAAACTCCAAATATACAGCAGGCGTCGGTCAGAGTCAGGATGGAACCCACGACCTCCTGTGTACCGGGCGAAGTAATTAACATCTCCTAGCCACATCCAAACTCCAACTATACAGCAGGCGTCGTCAGGCTCGGGATGGAACCCACGACCTCCTGTATTCCGGGCGAAGTAATTAACATCTCCTAGCCAACTCCAACTATACAGCAGGCGTCGTCAGGGTCGAACCCATGACCTCCTGTATACCGGGCGAGGTAGTTAACATCTCCTAGCCAACTCCAACTATACAGCAGGCCTCGTCAGGCTGGAGATGGAACCCACGACCTCCTGTATACCAGGCGAGGTAGTTAACATCTCATAGCCACCGTGGCGGTTCGGGTGGCAAAGAGCATTGGGCCGGCCACCCCCCCCCCCCGCCCCCCCTCGTGTGCCGTGCCGAACTTCGTAGCTTGTGCTCCCCCCAACAGCACGCTGCGGCATCATCTTCGTCGCGTGTGTGTGCACGCGGTGTCGTGGTGCAGTTAACCCACCACCACCACCACCACCCCCAAAGCCCTAGCCCACCGATATATAACTACGAGATTACAGCACGCACACCACGCACACCACACGCACCACACGCACAGGCGCAGCGCCGCCGCTTCATACGTAGATACAAAATAAATACAGCGATATGACTCAGGCAGAAGTCGACCGACGGTGAGCGGCTTGGGCCGGCCGGTCAGGGGACCCTGTCCGGGAGACAGTGGGGCAAGGGTCTAATACAGCAGAGTCTGTGGGTCTCTGTGTGGTGAGTCTGTGGGTCTCTGTGTGGTGAGTCTGTGGGTCTCTGTGTGGTGAGTCTATGGGTCTCTGTGTGAGTCTGTTGGTCTCTGTGTGATGAGTCTGTGGGTCTATGTGTGATGAATCTATGGGTCTCTGTGTGAGTCTGTGGGTCTCTGTGTGGTGAGTCTGTGGGTCTCTGTGTGGTGAGTCTATGGGTCTCTGTGTGGTGAGTCTATGGGTCTCTGTGTGAGTCTGTTGGTCTCTGTGTGATGAGTCTGTGGGTCTCTGTGTGGTGAGTCTGTGGGTCTCTGTGTGAGTCTGTGGGTCTCTGTGTGAGTCTGTGGGTCTCTGTGAGATGAGTCTGTGGGTCTCTGTGTGGTGAGTCTGTGGGTCTCTGTGTGAGTCTGTGGGTCTCTGTGTGAGTCTATGGGTCTCTGTGTGATGAGTCTATGGGTCTCTGTGTGGTGAGTCTATGGGTCTCTGTGTGATGAGTCTGTGGGTCTCTGTGTGGTGAGTCTATGGGTCTCTGTGTGATGAGTCTGTGGGTCTCTGTGTGATGAGTCTATGGGTCTCTGTGTGAGTCTGTGGGTCTCTGTGTGGTGAGTCTATGGGTCTCTGTGTGAGTCTGTGGGTCTCTGTGTGAGTCTATGGGTCTCGGTGAGCTGGCTGGTGAGCTGGCCAATGAGTTTGTGTGCGGGTTGGTGAGGCGGCTGGGCGAGGAGGTGAGTGAGTTGTTTGGCGGGGTGGGGGGTGGGGGGGTGGAGTGAGTCATGCCGGCTGGTGAGCCGGTCGGCAGAGGTCGCAACCGGGTACCCGATACCCGTACCCTACCCGATACCCGGCTACCCGTACCCGGCCGGGTACGGGTAGCCGTTTGCGACCCTGGTGCGGCCGGGTACGGGTGCGGGTAGACCGTGAGTCACTGGTGAGTCACCGTTTGTCACTCATTTCCCAACGTCTTGTCTCTTCTCACAATTCAAGTTCCTAGAATCAACCCACACGCGCCTGCAACATGGCTTCATCCCAGAGGTCGCAATCGGGTACCCGATACCCGTACCCTACCCGTACCCGGCCGGGTTACGGGTAGGGTACGGGTACGGCCGGGTACGGGTACGGGTACCCGTTTGCGACCCTGGTGCGGCCGGGTACGGGTACGGGTAAGGAATCAAAACCCGTTTGCGACCTCTGCCGGTCGGTGAGGAGCTGAGTGAGCCGGCCGCTGGATGGGCTGTCGAGGAGATATGCTAGAAGGAGGTGAGTGGGAGGTGAGTCGGTGAGCTGTGAGGAGGTGAGCGGGTGAGCTGTGAGGAGGTGAGTGGGTGAGCTGTGAGGAGGTGAGTTGTGAGGAGGTGAGTGGGTGAGCTGGGCCGGCGTGCGGGGTGGAGGGCATCGTCACATGTCGAAGAGGTTCAGGGCGCTCTCCGGCTGAGACTGCGTGTTGCGGTTCGCCCGCCTGCGGAGGACAGGAGACGGGCGGGGACACGCAGGGGACACGTGAGGACACGTGGGGACACGTGGGGACACGAGGGGACACGTGCGGACACGTGGGGAGACGTGGGGAGACGTGGGGACACGAGGAGACACGTGGGGACACGTGGGGACACGTGGGGACACGTGGGGAGACGTGGGGACACGAGGAGACACGTGGGGACACGTGGGGAGACGTGGGGACACATGAGGACACGTGGGGACACGAGGAGACACGTGGGGACACGTGGGGAGACGTGGGGACACATGAGGACACGTGGGGAGACGTGGGGAGACGTGGGGACACATGAGGACACGTGGGGACACGAGGAGACACGTGGGGAGACGTGGGGACACATGAGGACACGTGGGGAGACGTGGAGAGACGTGGGGAGACGAGGGGACACACGTGGGGACACTAGGAGACACGTGGGGACACAGGGACACGTGGAGACACATGAGGACACGTGGGGACACGAGGAGACACGTGGGGACACGATGGGACACGTGGGGAGACGAGAGGAGACGAGGGGACACACGTGGAGACACGTGGGGACACAGAGACACACAGGGACACGTGGAGACACGTGGGGACACAGGGACACGTGGAGACACGTGGGGACACAGGGACACGCAGGGGACACATGAGGACACGTGGGGACACGAGGAGACACGTGGGGACACGAGGGGAGACGAGAGGACACGCAGGGACACACGTGGAGACACGTGGGGACACAGAGACACACAGTGACACGAGGAGACACGTGGGGACACGAGGAGACACGTGGGGACACGAGGAGACACGTGGGGAGACGTGGGGAGACGTGGGGACACATGAGGACACGTGGGGACACGAGGAGACACGTGGGGAGACGAGGGGACACGCAGGGGACACACGAGGAGACACACAGACACACGGGGAGACGAGGGGACACATGAGGACACGTGGGGACACGAGGAGACACGATGGGACACGTGGAGAGACGAGGGGAGACACACAGACACACGTGGGGAGACATGGAGACACGTGGGGAGACGAGGAGACACGTGGGGACACGCGGGGACACGCAGGGGACACGCAGGGGACACGCAGGGGAGACGAGGGGACACGTGGGGAGACACGTGGGGACACACGTGGAGACACACGGAGATATTCGGAGACGAGTGAACAGACGGACGGTTTAGCGGAGAGACAAGCCGGGGCAGAGATGAACAGAAGGATCGGAAAGATAGACAGAGAGACAGACAGAGAGACAGACAGAGACAGACAGACAGAAAGACAGAGAGACGGAGAGGCAGACAGAGAGACAGACACACACACATAGAGACATGCATACAGACAGACACACACACATATAGACATACACAGAGACAAACACACATATAGACATGCACACAAACACAGACAGACACACACAAAAAGACAGATAGACATGCAGACACACACACACACATATAGACATGCACACAGACAAACACAGACAGACACACACAGAAAGACAAGCATCAGTAAGGCAAGTGGAGAGACAGGCAGACAGACAGACAGGCAGGAAGACCTGACGTGCGGACACACAAAAGACGAAGATCCCCCGTGTAGCCTCAACAGACTGCTGGGGCAAGTGCTGTTAGCGAGTAGCAGCACCTATGAAGGCTACCGGCACTGTGGCACACGAGGGGGGTGGGTGACTTAGCAACCGCTCCCGGCCACCTTTGTCTCCCCAGTGGCGATGTTTAAAACGCACCGCTACACCAGGTACTCGTTTGAGGCCGAGTCGACCTAGGGGAGGCCCAGGACCGGTTCAGATAATCGTCACCGGTGTTGGCCCTGAGCGGGAATCGAACTCGGACGGTAGCCGGGTTCGGAGCGCAGCGTAGCGCTAACCGCTGCACCACCGCTCCCCACACACACACGCGCACACGCACACACGTACACGCGCACATGCGCACGCACGTACACGCACGCAAGCACGCGCACACACACGCGCACACACACACGCACACGCCCACACACGCGCACACACACACACACATGCACGCACACACGCACACACGCACACACACGCACGCACACACGCACACACATGCACACACACGTACACATACACACATGTACACGCACGCACACACACGCACACACGCGGACACACGCGTACACACACACGCACACACGCACACACACGCACACACACGTACACACACACACGTACACACGCAGACACACGCGCACACACGCACACACGCACACACACGCACACACACGTACACACACACACGTACACGCACGCACACACACGCACGCACACACACGCACACACGTACACACACACGCTCACACAAACTCGCACACACACACACACACGCGCACACGCACACACGTACACACACACACGCGCACACGCGCAAGCATGTACACACACACATGCGCACACACATGTATGTCTGTGGCGGTGACCATGTGCAGTGAATAGCACCGGTGTCTATCACCATCGACTGGAGCGGCAAAACTCCACCACGCCACCCATAGACTCAGCACTGCACCATAGACTCAACACTGTCACCCATAGACTCAACACTGCCCATAGACTCAGCACTGCACCATAGACTCAGCACTGCACCATAGACTCAGCACTGCACCATAGACTCAACACTGCCCATAGACTCAGCACTGCCCATAGACTCAACACTGCACCATAGACTCAGCACTGCCCATAGACTCAGCACTGCACCATAGACTCAACACTGCACCATAGACTCAGCACTGCCCATAGACTCAGCACTGTCACCCATAGACTCAGCACTGCCCATAGACTCAGCACTGCACCATAGACTCAACACTGCACCATAGACTCAGCACTGCACCATAGACTCAGCACTGCACCATAGACTCAACACTGCACCATAGACTCAACACTGCCACCCATAGACTCAACACTACCCATAGACTCAACACTACCCATAGACTCAACACTGCCCATAGACTCAGCACTGCCCATAGACTCAGCACTGCCACCCATAGACTCAGCACTGCACCATAGACTCAACACTGCCCATAGACTCAGCACTGCCCATAGACTCAACACTGCACCATAGACTCAACACTGCCCATAGACTCAACACTGCACCATAGACTCAACACTGCCCATAGACTCAACACTGCACCATAGACTCAACACTGCCACCCATAGACTCAACACTACCCATAGACTCAACACTACCCATAGACTCAACACTGCCCATAGACTCAACACTGCCCATAGACTCAACACTGCACCATAGACTCAACACTGCACCATAGACTCAGCACTGCACCATAGACTCAGCACTGCCCATAGACTCAACACTGCACCATAGACTCAACACTGCACCATAGACTCAACACTGCCACCCATAGACTCAACACTACCCATAGACTCAACACTACCCATAGACTCAACACTGCACCATAGACTCAACACTGCACCATAGACTCAACACTACCCATAGACTCAACACTACCCATAGACTCAACACTGCCCATAGACTCAACACTGCACCATAGACTCAACACTGCCACCCATAGACTCAACACTACCCATAGACTCAACACTACCCATAGACTCAACACTACCCATAGACTCAACACTACCCATAGACTCAACACTACCCATAGACTCAGCACTGCCCATAGACTCAACACTACCCATAGACTCAGCACTGCCCATAGACTCAACACTGCACCATAGACTCAACACTGCCACCACATAGACTCAACACTACCCATAGACTCAACACTGCCCATAGACTCAACACTGCACCATAGACTCAACACTGCACCATAGACTCAGCACTGCCCATAGACTCAACACTGCCCCATAGACTCAGCACTGCCACCCATAGACTCAGCACTCCCCATAGACTCAGCACTGCACCATAGACTCAGCACTGCCCATAGACTCAACACTGCACCATAGACTCAGCACTGCCCATAGACTCAACACTGCACCATAGACTCAGCACTGCCCATAGACTCAACACTGCCCATAGACTCAACACTGCCCATAGACTCAACACTGCCACCCATAGACTCAGCACTGCACCATAGACTCACCACTGCCCATAGACTCAACACTGCCCATAGACTCAACACTGCCCATAGACTCAACACTGCCCATAGACTCTGCACTGCACCATAGACTCAACACTGCCCATAGACTCAGCACTGCCCATAGACTCAACACTGCTCATAGACTCAACACTGCCCATAGACTCAACACTGCCACCCATAGACTCAGCACTGCACCATAGACTCACCACTGCCCATAGACTCAACACTGCCCATAGACTCAACACTGCCCATAGACTCAACACTGCCCATAGACTCTGCACTGCACCATAGACTCAACACTGCCCATAGACTCAACACTGCCCATAGACTCTGCACTGCACCATAGACTCAACACTGCCCATAGACTCAGCACTGCCCATAGACTCAACACTGCCCATAGACTCAACACTGCCCATAGACTCTGCACTGCACCATAGACTCAACACTGCCCATAGACTCAACACTGCCCATAGACTCAACACTGCCACCCATAGACTCAGCACTGCCCATAGACTCAACACTGCCCATAGACTCAACACTGCCACCCATAGACTCAGCACTGCCCATAGACTCAACACTGCCCAGACTCAACACTGCCACCCATAGACTCAGCACTGCCCATAGACTCAACACTGCCCATAGACTCAACACTGCCACCCATAGACTCAACACTGCCCATAGACTCAACACTGCCCATAGACTCAACACTGCCACCCATAGACTCAACACTACCCATAGACTCAACACTACCCATAGACTCAACACTACCCATAGACTCAACACTGCACCATAGACTCAACACTGCACCATAGACTCAACACTACCCATAGACTCAACACTACCCATAGACTCAACACTGCCCATAGACTCAACACTGCACCATAGACTCAACACTGCCACCCATAGACTCAACACTACCCATAGACTCAACACTACCCATAGACTCAACACTACCCATAGACTCAACACTACCCATAGACTCAACACTACCCATAGACTCAGCACTGCCCATAGACTCAACACTACCCATAGACTCAGCACTGCCCATAGACTCAACACTGCACCATAGACTCAACACTGCCACCACATAGACTCAACACTACCCATAGACTCAACACTGCCCATAGACTCAACACTGCACCATAGACTCAACACTGCACCATAGACTCAGCACTGCCCATAGACTCAACACTGCCCCATAGACTCAGCACTGCCACCCATAGACTCAGCACTCCCCATAGACTCAGCACTGCACCATAGACTCAGCACTGCCCATAGACTCAACACTGCACCATAGACTCAGCACTGCCCATAGACTCAACACTGCACCATAGACTCAGCACTGCCCATAGACTCAACACTGCCCATAGACTCAACACTGCCCATAGACTCAACACTGCCACCCATAGACTCAGCACTGCACCATAGACTCACCACTGCCCATAGACTCAACACTGCCCATAGACTCAACACTGCCCATAGACTCAACACTGCCCATAGACTCTGCACTGCACCATAGACTCAACACTGCCCATAGACTCAGCACTGCCCATAGACTCAACACTGCTCATAGACTCAACACTGCCCATAGACTCAACACTGCCACCCATAGACTCAGCACTGCACCATAGACTCACCACTGCCCATAGACTCAACACTGCCCATAGACTCAACACTGCCCATAGACTCAACACTGCCCATAGACTCTGCACTGCACCATAGACTCAACACTGCCCATAGACTCAACACTGCCCATAGACTCTGCACTGCACCATAGACTCAACACTGCCCATAGACTCAGCACTGCCCATAGACTCAACACTGCCCATAGACTCAACACTGCCCATAGACTCTGCACTGCACCATAGACTCAACACTGCCCATAGACTCAACACTGCCCATAGACTCAACACTGCCACCCATAGACTCAGCACTGCCCATAGACTCAACACTGCCCATAGACTCAACACTGCCACCCATAGACTCAGCACTGCCCATAGACTCAACACTGCCCAGACTCAACACTGCCACCCATAGACTCAGCACTGCCCATAGACTCAACACTGCCCATAGACTCAACACTGCCACCCATAGACTCAACACTGCCCATAGACTCAACACTGCCCATAGACTCAACACTGCCACCCATAGACTCAGCACTGCCCATAGACTCAGCACTGCCCATAGACTCAACACTGCACCATAGACTCAGCACTGCCCATAGACTCAGCACTGCCCATAGACTCAGCACTGCCACCCATAGACTCAACACTGGCCATAGACTCAACACTACCCGAAGACTCAACACTGCACCATAGACTCAGCACTGCCCATAGACTCAACACTGCCCATAGACTCAACACTGCCCATAGACTCAACACTGCCACCCATAGACTCAACACTGCCCATAGACTCAACACTGCCACCCATAGACTCAGCACTGCCCATAGACTCAACACTGCCACCCATAGACTCAGCACTGCCCATAGACTCAGCACTGCCACCCATAGACTCAACACTGCCCATAGACTCAACACTGCCCATAGACTCAGCACTGCACCATAGACTCAATACTGCCCATAGACTCAACACTGCAGCATAGACTCAACACTGCACCATAGACTCAACACTGCACCATAGACTCAACACTGCCCATAGACTCAGCACTGCCACCCATAGACTCAACACTGCCCATAGACTCAACACTGCCCATAGACTCAGCACTGCACCATAGACTCAACACTGCCCATAGACTCAACACTGCAGCATAGACTCAACACTGCAGCATAGACTCAACACTGCACCATAGACTCAACACTGCACCATAGACTCAACACTGCCCATAGACTCAGCACTGCACCATAGACTCAGCACTGCCCATAGACTCAGCACTGCCCATAGACTCAACACTGCCCATAGACTCAACACTGCACCATAGACTCAACACTGCACTATAGACTCAACACTGCCCATAGACTCAGCACTGCCCGTACACTCAGCACTGCCCATAGACTCAGCACTGCCCATAGACTCAACACTGCACCATAGACTCAACACTGCCCATAGACTCAACACTGCACCATAGACTCACCACTGACCCCTAACCTGGATCTGTACCCTGACCTCCCAGCGTACAGCCCTGACCCCTGACCTACACCTGGACCCTGACCTCCCAGCGCACAGCCCTAACCCCTGACCTCGACCCTGACCTCCCAGTGTCCACCCTGACCCCTGACCTACACCTAGACCCTGACCTCCCAGCGTACAGCCCTGACCCCTGACCTGCACCTGTACCCTGACCTCCCAGCGTACAGCCCTGACCCCTAACCTGGACCCTGACCTCCCAGCGTACAGCCCTGACCCCTGACCTGTACCCTGGCCTCCCAGCGTACAGCCCTGACCCGACCTCTGACCTGTACTCTGACCTCCCATCGTACAGCCCTGACCCCTGACCTGGACCGTGACCTCCCGGGCGTAGTGCAGCCACATACCGGGGTGCTACGGGTCCTCAGGGGTCGCTTACAGTGATTCTGGAAGGAGAGAGAAGCGTGTGAGCGGAGAGCGAGCAGAGAGGTCACGTGATCAGGCTGGAGGGGAGGGAGCGGTGGGAGAGCGGTGGGGAGAGTGGTGGTAGAGTGGTGGGAGAGCAGTGGGGAGAGTGGTGGTAGAGCGGTGGGAGAGCGGTGGGGAGAGTTCAGGGGAGAGTAAAACTCACGGGTGGAGGGTGAGCGGAGAGCGAGCAGAGAGGTCACGTGATCAGGCTGGAGGGGAGGGAGCGGTGGGAGAGCGGTGGGGAGAGTGCAGGGGGAGAGCGGTGGGAGAGCGGTGGGGAGAGTAAAACTCACGGGTGGAGCGTGAGCGGAGAGCGATCAGAGAGGTCACGTGATCAGGCTGGAGGGGAGAGAGCGGTGGGAGAGCGGTGGGGAGAGTAAAACTCACGGGTGGAGGGTGAAAGGGGAGAGAGTGGTGGGAGAGTTCAGGGGAGAGCGGTGGGAGAGCGGTGGGGAGAGTGCAGGGGAGAGCGGTGGGAGAGCGGTGGGGAGAGTGCAGGGGAGAGCGGTGGGAGAGCAGTGGGGAGAGTGCAAGGAGAGAGTGCAGGGAAGAACGGTGGGGAGAGCGGAGAGAGTAAAACTCACGGGTGGAGGATGAGAGGGGAGAGCGGTGGGAGAGCGGTGGGGAGAGGTCAGGGGAGAGTAAAACTCACGGGTGGAGGATGAAAGAGGGGAGAGAGTGGTGGGAGAGCGGTGGGGAGAGCACAAGGAATCAACTCCCCAAGTGCAGAGAGGATGTGAGAAGGGTTACGAGTTTAGGGGTTAACGGTTCGGCACGGGTTTAGGATCCTGGTTGGAGGCTGGATTAGGGTCATGGTTAGGGTCAAGGTTGGAGGATGAGAGGGGAGAGCGGTGGGAGAGTGGTGGGGAGAGCGGAGAGAGTAAAACTCACGGGTGGAGGATGACAGAGGGGAGAGTGGTGGGACAGCGGTGGGGACAGCGGTGGGGAGAGTTTAAGGGGAGAGCGGTGGGAGAGTGGTGGGGAGAGCGGAGAGAGTAAAACTCACGGGTGGAGGATGAGAGAGGGGAGAGTGGTGGGAGAGCGGTGGAGAGAGCAGTGGGTAGCGTAAAACTCACGGGTGGGGGGTGAGAGGGGGGAGAGTGGTGGGAGAGCGGTGGGGAGAGCGGAGAGAGTAAAACTCACGGGTGGACGATGAGAGAGGGGGGAGCGGTGGGAGAGCGGTGGGGAGAGCACAAGGAATCAACTCCCCAAGTGCCGTGAAGATGTGAGAAGACAGATGGGGGAGAGAGGAGGGGGGAGATGACGTGGGGACCGAAGGACAGCTGACAAGGCCAAGGGGTTAGGGTTCGGGCCAGGTTGGGCAAAGGTTTAGAGATTAGGGGTCAGGGTCAGAGTCTACGGGTTACGAGTTTAGGGGTTAACGGTTCGGCACGGGTTTAGGATCTTGGTTGGAGGCTGGATTAGGGTCACGGTTAGGGTCAAGGTTCAGCGTGAGGGTTCGGGGTCTGATTCTGGCTCAAGGTTAGGCACAGGTAAGGGGTCTTGGGTGAGGTTGAATAGGAGTCTAGGGGTCAAGGGTTATGAAGTTAGGGTCTGGGTTAGGGTTCTCTTAGGACCATGGGGTTCGCCATAGGTTTGGCATCTGGTTTAGGGCCTAGGCTAGGCTTAGGCTTCGAGTTAGAGTTAGGCCCAAGTTCGGCATCCCGCGTTAAGACCCCCAGGACCAGAGGTCGCAACCGGGTACCAGATACCCGTACCCTACCCGATATCCGGCTACCCGTACCCGGGTACGGGTACGGGTAGCCGTTTGCGACCCTGGTGCGGCCGGGTACGGGTAGCCGGGTAGGCCGTGAGTCACTGGTGAGTCACCGTTTGTCACTCATTTCCCAACGTCTTGTCTCTTCTCACAATTTAAGTTCCTAGAATCAACCCACCTGCGCCTTCATCCCAGAGGTCGCAATCGGGTACCCGTACCCGTACCCTACCCGATACCCGGCCGGGTACGAGTAGCTGGGTATCGGGTAAGGTACGGGTACCCGTTTGCGACCCTGGTGCGGCCGGGTCCGGGTACGGGTAGGCCGTGAGTCACTGGTGAATAACCGTTTGTCACTCATTTCGGGTAGGGTACGGGTACGAGTAGGGTACGGGTACGGGTACGGGTACCCATTTGCGACCCTGGTGCGGCCGGGTACGGGTAAGGAATCAAAACCCGTTTGCGACCTCTGCCCAGGACACGGTGGAGGGTGAAGGTTCGAGGTCGGGATGCGGCTTCCGTTCACGATGCCCAGTAGGGCCTGAAGTGTATACTCCAGTTCAACATCCGGTTTGGGGTTCGCGAGTTCGTCGTCGTCGTCGTCGTCACGATCCAGGGGCAGACAGCCCGTACGTGTCCACTGTTCATGTTGACATTTGTTGTTTACACTTTCCTCTCTTTCCGTCTTGTAGTGGCCCAATATGCGCTAAAGTAGTGCACATCATGGCGGTGTATAGTGTAGTGTAATGTAGTTTGTATACGCACGTTTAGTGCAGTGTATCGTAGTGTATTGTAAAGTGTACAACAGTGTATAGTATAGTATAGCATGTAACAGTGTAGTGTGTAGTATAGTGTATAGTATAGTGTAGTGTATAGTGCACCCCACCCACCCCACCCACCAACCCACCTCACCCACCAACCCACCCACCCCACCCTACCCACCAACCCACCCACCACCCCACCCTACCCACCAACCCACCCACCCCACTCTACCCACCAACCCACCCTACCCACCAACCTCACCCCACCCTATCCACCCCACCCACATCACCCACCCCACCCACCCCACCCACCCCACTCACCCCACCCACCAACCCACCCCACCCACCCCACCCACCCCACTCCACCTCACCCACCCACCTCACTCACCCCACCCACCCACCCCACCCTACCCACACACCAACCCACCCACCCCACCCACCTCACCTCACCCACCCCACCCCACCCACCCCACCCACCCCACCCACCCACCTCATCCATCCTACCCACCCACCAACCCACCAACCCACCTCACCCACCAACCCCACCCACCCACCCCACCCCACCCACCTCACCCACCCCACCCACCCCACCCACCTCACCCACCCCACCCACACAACCCCACCCACCCCACCCACCTCACCCACCCCACCCCACCCACCTCACCCACCCCATCCATCCTACCCACCAACCAACCCCACCCCACCCACCCACCCACCCACCCCACCCCACCCACCCCACCCACCTCACCCACCCCACCCCACCCACCTCACCCACCCCATCCATCCTACCCACCAACCAACCCCACCCCACCCACCCACCCCACCCACCCACCCACCCACCCACCCCATCCACCCACCCCACCCACCCCACCCACCCACCCACCCCACCCACCCACCCCACCCACCCACCCACCCACCCCACCCACCCACCCACCCCACCCACCCACCCACCCCACCCACCCACCCACCCCACCCACCCACCCCACCCACCCACCCACCAACCCAACCCACCCCACCCACCCCACCCCACCCACCCCACCCTCCGTGCTGGACTCACACCCCTCACCTGGGAACTCCGGGGGGCCCCCTCGTGGGTCGGGACGGCACGTTGGGCGGGGGGCCGAAGGGGTCCGGGCTTGGCGGGGGTGGGGGGCTGGGCCGCGATGGAACGGGGGGCCCTCCCACCACGGGGGTCACGGGGCCCCCCTGACTGCCGGGTCGCCCGGGGGCGCCCCTCCCCCCGCCGGGGGGCACGGCGGGGGGGGGGCCGGCGGCTGGGGGTGGGGCTGGCACAGGGGGACCTGGGGGGAGGTGGGGGCGAGTTGTGATTGGACGGTTAAGGGAGCCAATGGAATCGAAGTGAGGTGGTGGTTGGGGTTAGAGGTCATCCGCCACGTGACCTTCCCGCGATGTGAACCACCGCTATCCCCGATCACCAACTCACCATCTCACCATCTCAACCACCACCATCCCCATTCATCAACTCACCAACTCACCATCTCAACCACTACCATCCCATTCATCAACTCACCATCTCAACCATCTCAACCACCACCATCCCCATTCATCAACTCACCATCTCAACCACCAACATCCCATTCATCAACTCACCTCCTCACCATCACCAACCACCACTATCCCCATTCATCAACTCACCACCACCACCAACCACCACCATCCCCATTCATCAACTCACCATCTCAACCACCAACATCCCATTCCTCAACTCACCTCCTCACCATCCAAACCACCACCATCCCATCCCCATTCATCAACTCACCATCTCAACCACCACCATCCCCATTCATCAACTCACCTCCTCACCATCCCAACCACCACCATCCCATCCCCATTCATCAACTCACCATCTCAACCACCACCATCCCCATTCCTCAACTCACCTCCTCACCATCCCAACCACCACCATCCCATCCCCATTCATCAACTCACCATCTCAACCACCACCATCCCCATTCATCAACTCACCATCCTAATCACCACCATCATCCCATTCATCAACTCACCACCCCAATCACCACCCCATTCATCAACTCACCTCCCCACCCACCACCACCCCATTCCTCAACTCACCATCTAACCACCACCACCACCACCACCATCCCATTCATCAACTCACCATCTCAACCACCACCATCCCCATTCATCAACTCACCATCCTAACCACCACCATCATCCCATTCATCAACTCACCACCCCAACCACCACCACCCCCATTCACCAACTCACCACCATCACCACCCCATTCATCAACTCACCTCCCCACCCACCACCACCCCATTCCTCAACTCACCATCTAACCACCACCACCCCCACCATCCCATTCATCAACTCACCACCACCACCACCAACCACCGCAACCGCCCGGCACCTCGCCCAGCGCCGGCCTCACCTGCGGCCCGACTGCGTCGCCTGCACATGCAGCCAGGAGTCGTCGACTGGCGGGGGCAGCGGCGTGGTGACGGTGGTGGTGGAGATGTCGCCGATGATGGCGAGGGCTTCGCGCAGCGCGTGATACGTGCGGAGCACCTCGTCGCGGCGCTGGGCCTGGTCCGCAGACTCCTCCATCAGGGTGTTCTGGTCGCCCGCCGAGTACAGCTGGGCCAGCAGCTCCGAGTGGATGAACTCGCTCGCCTGTGTGGGCGGGCGGGTGAGTGGGTGAGTGGGTGGGTGGGTGTGTAGGTGAGTGAGTGGGTGAGTGGGTGTGTGGGTGGGTGAGTGGGTGTATGGGTGGGTGTGTGGGTGGGTGGGTGGGTGGGTGGGTGAGTGAGTGGGTGGGTGTGTGGGTGGGTGGGTGAGTGAGTGGGTGAGTGGGTGAGTGGGTGGATGTGTGGGTGGGTGGGTGAGTGAGTGAGTGGGTGGGTGGGTGGGTGAGTGGGTGTGTGGGTGGGTGAGTGGGTGAGTGGGTGGGTGAATGGGCGGGCTTGCGGGCGGGTGAGTGAATGTGTGGGTGGGTGAGTGGGTGGGTGGGTGAGTGGGTGGGTGGGTGGGTGAGTGAGTGGGTGGGTGGGTGGGTGGGTGGGTGGGTGAGTGAGTGGGCGGGCAGGAGGGCGGGCGGGCGGGTGAGTGAGTGGGTGAGTGGGTGTGTGGGCGAGTGGGTGGGTGAGTGGGTGTGTGGGTGAGTGGGTGTGTGGGTGAGTGGGTGGGTGGGTGGGTGAGTGGGTGGGTAGGTGGGTGAGTGGGCGGGCGGGTGGGTGAGTGAATGGGTGTGTGGGTGAGTGGGTGGGTGGGTGAGTGAGTGGGTGAGTGAATGTGTGGGTAGGTGAGTGGATGGGTGAGTGGGTGGGTGAGTGGGTGGGTGGGTGAGTGGGCAGGAGGGAAAGTGTGTGGGTGAGCGAATGTGTGGGTGGGTGAGTGAATGTGTGGGTGGGTGAGTCGGTGGGTGGGCGAGCGAGTGGGTGGGTGGGTGGATATGCGGGTAGGTGGGTGAGTGCGTGGGTGGGTGGGTGAGTGGGTGGGTGAGTGGGTGGGTGAGTGGGTCGGTGGGCGAACCGGTGGGTGGTTGGATATGTGGGTGGGCGAGTAGGTTGATGGGTGAGTGTGTGGGTGGGAGGGTGTGTGGGTGAGTGAGTGTGTGGGTGGGTGGGTGGGTGGGCGTGTGAGTGTGTGTGAGTGCGTAAGTGTGTGTGAGTGTGTGTAAGTGTGTGTGAGTGTGTGCGAGTGTGTGCGAGTGTGAGCGAGTGCGAGCGAGTGCGAGCTAGTGTGCGAGCGAGTGTGCGAGCGAGTGTGTGCGAGTGTGTGCGAGTGTGTGCGAGTGTGAGCGAGTGTGAGCGAGCGCGAGTGTGTGAGCGCTCGAGTCTGTGTGAGCGTGTGCGAGTGCGAGCGAGTGCGAGCGAGAGTGTGAGCGAGAGTGTGTGCGAGTGTGTGCGAGTGTGAGCGAGCGCGAGTGTGTGAGCGCTCGAGTCTGTGTGAGCGTGTGCGAGTGTGAGCGAGTGTGAGCGAGAGTGTGAGCGAGCGCGAGTGTGTGAGCGCTCGAGTCTGTGTGAGCGTGTGCGAGTGCGAGCGAGTGCGAGCGAGAGTGTGAGCGAGTGTGAGCGAGTGTGTGCGAGTGCGAGCGAGAGTGCGAGCGAGTGTGAGCGAGCGTGCGAGCGAGAGTGCGAGCGAGAGTGTGTGCGAGTGCGAGCGAGAGTGCGAGCGAGAGTGTGAGCGAGTGTGAGCGAGCGTGCGAGCGAGAGTGCGAGCGAGAGTGTGAGCGAGTGTGAGCGAGCGTGCGAGCGAGCGTGCGAGCGAGAGTGTGAGCGAGTGTGAGCGAGTGTGAGCGAGCGTGCGAGCGAGCGTGCGAGCGAGAGTGCGAGCGAGAGTGTGAGCGAGTGTGAGCGAGTGTGAGCGAGCGTGCGAGCGAGAGTGCGAGCGAGAGTGTGAGCGAGTGTGAGCGAGCGTGCGAGCGAGCGTGCGAGCGAGAGTGCGAGCGAGAGTGCGAGCGAGTGTGAGCGAGTGTGTGCGAGTGCGAGCGAGAGTGCGAGCGAGAGTGCGAGCGAGAGTGTGAGCGAGTGTGAGCGAGTGTGAGCGAGAGTGTGAGCGAGTGTGAGCGAGTGTGAGCGAGAGTGTGAGCGAGTATATGCGAGTGCGAGCGAGAGTGTGAGCGAGTGTGAGCGAGCGAGTGTGAGCGAGCGTGCGTGAGCGTGCGAGCGAGTGTCCGTGTGCAACCCACGTTGTTGATGGTGAGGTGCATGATGGTCTTGGGCATGAGGTCACGGATGGTCTTGTTCACGATGGACATGTACGAGTCCACGAGGTTTCGGATCGTCTCCACCTGACGCTCCAGCTGAGGGTCCATCGAGTGCATCAGTGGGTCCGAGCTCTCCCCGGGATCTCCCTCCATCTGCGCGGAGAGACGCGGCGAGAGAGACAGACAGAGATGGACACGGGGACAGGGAGAGAGAGAGACAGACAGAGAGACAGACAGAGAGACAGACATAGATGGACGCGGGGACAGAGAGAGAGAGACAGACAGAGAGACAGACAGACAGAGAGACAGAGAGACAGACAGAGAGACAGAGAGAGACAGAGAGACAGACAGAGAGACAGACAGACAGAGAGGCAGAGAGACAGACAGAGAGACAGAGAGACAGACAGACAGAGAGACAGACAGAGAGACAGAGAGAGACAGACAGACAGACAGAAAGACAGACAGAGACAGACAGAGAGACAAACAGAGAAACAGACAGAGACAGACAGACAGAGACAGCCCCTCCCACTGCGCGTGTAGCCCCGCCTCCACTGATCAGGTAGCCCCTCCCACTGCACGTGTAGCCCCGCCTCCACTGATCGGGTATTCCCTCCCACTGCACGTGTAGCCCCGCCTCCACTGATCAGGTAGCCCCTCCCACTGCACGTGTAGCCCCGCCTCCACTGATCGGGTATTCCCTCCCACTGCACGCGTAGCCCCGCCTCCACTGATCAGGTAGCCCCTCCCACTACCTGGGTAGCCCCTCCCACTGCGGTGAGCCGGTGATGACTTTGAGGCGGTGTCAAAGGGGGCCGTGCAAGTGCCGGATTACCGGAGTAGCAAAAGTAGCTACAAATGTGGCTACAAATGTGGCTACAAATGTGGCTACAAATGTGGCTACAAATGTGGCTACAAAAGTAGCTACAAAAGTAGCTACAAATGTGGCTACAAATGTAGCTACAAATGTGGCTACAAATGTAGCTACAAATGTAGCTACAAAAGTAGCTACAAATGTAGCTACAAATGTGGCTACAAATGTGGCTACAAATGTGGCTACAAATGTGGCTACAAATGTAGCTACAAAAGTAGCTACAAATGTGGCTACAAATGTGGCTACAAATGTGGCTACAAATGTAGCTACAAATGTGGCTACAAATGTGGCTACAAATGTGGCTACAAATGTAGCTACAAAAGTAGCTACAAATGTGGCTACAAATGTGGCTACAAATGTAGCTACAAATGTGGCTACAAATGTAGCTACAAATGTGGCTACAAATGTAGCTACAAATGTGGCTACAAATGTAGCTACAAATGTGGCTACAAAAGTAGCTACAAATGTGGCTACAAATGTGGCTACAAATGTGGCTACAAATGTGGCTACAAATGTGGCTACAAATGTGGCTACAAATGTAGCTACAAAAGTAGCTACAAATGTAGCTACAAATGTGGCTACAAAAGTAGCTACAAAAGTAGCTACAAATGTGGCTACAAATGTGGCTACAAAAGTAGCTACAAATGTAGCTACAAATGTGGCTACAAAAGTAGCTACAAATGTGGCTACAAATGTGGCTACAAATGTGGCTACAAATGTGGCTACAAAAGTAGCTACAAATGTAGCTACAAATGTGGCTACAAATGTGGCTACAAATGTGGCTACAAATGTAGCTACAAATGTGGCTACATTTGTAGCTACAAATGTAGCTACAAATGTGGCTACAAATGTAGCTACAAATGTAGCTACAAATGTGGCTACAAATGTGGCTACAAATGTGGCTACAAATGTGGCTACAAATGTGGCTACAAATGTAGCTACAAATGTAGCTACAAATGTGGCTACAAATGTAGCTACAAATGTGGCTACAAATGTGGCTACAAATGTGGCTACAAATGTGGCTACAAATGTGGCTACAAATGTAGCTACAAATGTGGCTACAAATGTGGCTACAAATGTAGCTACAAATGTGGCTACAAATGTGGCTACAAATGTAGCTACAAATGTGGCTACAAATGTGGCTACAAATGTAGCTACAAATGTGGCTACAAATGTGGCTACAAATGTAGCTACAAATGTGGCTACAAATGTGGCTACAAATGTAGCTACAAAAGTAGCTACAAATGTGGCTACAAATGTAGCTACATTTGTAGCTACAAATGTAGCTACAAATGTAGCTACATTTGTAGCTACGGGCCCCACACTTTCAAGGGCCCCGCTCTAAACGCTTTCAAGCTATCAATCACCGGTTCGGTGATTCCGCACTTGCTCTATTGCTATAGTACTATACCGCCTTCGACTTTTACGGACGAACCGGGTGTTGAGGGTTAGCGATGTGTCGTATCATCTGGGCCCGTACACCGAATGAAAAAAACACAATCAACTTTACCACGCAAGTGAAAAAGCTCGCGTTTTAACATTTTAATATTTTTTTTATTTGTTAAATATTTAGGGACCCCCTTTCATAGCAAATGCTACAGGCACCCCCCCTCCCCTCCCCCTCCCCCCCTCGCTCGCTTCATCCTGCAACTGGCACCGAGGCAACGATTTTCACGGGTTCTAGATTGATTCGTATTCTTAGGTTTTTTTCTGTAAAGTCACCACGTAGGTAAAACATTAAAATTAATAAAAGTAAAATAAAATAAAAATCACGACGTTTCGGAGGCAACACAAGCTTCCGTCTTCAGGTGGAACCGTCACAGCACGATTGCTGTATCAAGTAAAGAGAAATTCCAAGCAAACAGTCCTTGTATATATACTGGTTGAGGGTGGGAGGAGCCAAGGTGGGCCCTGGATATTATATATACACAAGGACTTCTAGATTTGAAGCTTTCGTGACTGCAAGAATTCGTATTCTTAGTTTTTTTCTGTAAAGTCACGTAAGTAAAACATTAAAATGAATAAAAGTGAAAATAAAATAAAAATCACGACGTTTCGGAGGCAACACAAGCCTCCGTCTTCAGGTGGAACGGTCACAGCTCACGACAGCTGTATCAAGTTACTTGATAGTACTTTACTTTTATTAATTTTAATGTTTTCCCTACGTGACTTTACCGAAAAAACCTAAGAATATGAATCCTTGCAGTCACGAAAGCTTCAAATCTAGAATTTATAGAGTCAATTTAGCTGTGACGGTCCCACCTGAAGCTTGTGTTGCCTCCGAAACGTCGTGATTTTTTATTTTATTTTCACTTTTTATTAATTTTAACGATTCTCACGGGAGCTCTTTCGGGGTAGACGCCGGCTCGCAGGAAGGACGCTTTCCAGCTGTCGACCTCCTCCTGCGTCTCGCTCGCCAGCTCCAGCTGGCGGTAGTCCTTGTACACGTTCCTGATGGGGCGGACACACCACGCACACGAGGCCAGAGGATCACCGCACCTGCCGTTGGAGGCGTAGCAGAGCGTCGGGGCAAGTGCTGTTAGCGGGGAGGTCACACACCCCCCACACTCCGCTAACAGTGACGAGCGGTGAGGTGAATGGCACTGGTTAGTGTCAGTGTCAGATTCACACGCTCTACCACCCCTGCCGTCCTGCCGTCCACCTCTAACCCCCCCACCATCTCCCCCCACCATCCTATCCCCCCCCCACCATCCAATCCCCCCCACCATCTCCCCTCTCCCCCCACCATCTCCCCCCCCCCCCCCCACCATCCCCCTCTCCCCCCCCCCATCCTATCCCCCCCACCGTCCCCCTCCCCCCCCCATCCCTATCCCCCCCCCACCATCCCCCCTCTTCCCCCCACCACCTCCCCTCCCCACCATCTCCCCCCCCCCACCATCTCCCCCCCCCCACCATCCCCCTCTCCCCCCATAATCTCCCCCCCCCCCACCATCCCCCTCTCCCCCCACCATCTCCCCCCCCCCCACCATCCCCCTCTCCCCCCCCCATCCTATCCCCCCCACCATCCCCCTCTCCCCCCCTCCCTCCCCCACCCCACCGTCCCCCTCTCCCCCCCACCATCCCCCCCCTCCCCCCCACCCTCCCCCCACCCCCACCCCCCCTCCCTCCTCCACCCTCCCTCCCCCACCATCTCCCCCCCCTCCCTCCCCCAGCCCCCACCTCTGCTCGGTGTTGAACAGAGCGAACACGTGCTTGCTCGACATGAATCCCTTCTCCACGTCACGCAGCTTCAGGTTGTCCAGGGGCAGCATGTACTTCTTCTCCTTCTCCTGGGGGGGGGGGTGGGGGGGTGGTGGGGGGGTGGTGGGGGGGTGGGGGGTGGGGGGGTGGGGGGGGTGGGGGGGGTGGGGGGGGTGGGGGGGACACGCTCACGCACCGGGTGCTCGTTTGAGGCCGAGCCGACCTATGCGGAGGCCCAGCACCGGTTCAGGCAATCGTCGCCGGTGTTGGCTGTGCAGCGGCAACACCGCCATCACTTCCAGTGGCAACAGCACTCACACACTCACCTGCTCACTCACTCACACACTCACTCACCTACCCACCCACTCACACACACACTCACTCATCCACTCACTCGCCCAGTCACTCACCCGCTCACTCATTTACTCACTCACCCACTCACACACTCACTCGCCCACTCACTCACCCGCTCACACACTCACCTGCCCACTCACTCACTCACTTGCCCACTCACTCACTCACCCGCTCACACACTCACCTGCCCACTCACACACTCACTCGCCCACTCACTCACTCACCCGCTCACACACTCACCTGCCCACTCACTCACACACTCACCTGCCCACTCCACTCACTCGCCCACTCACTCACCCACTCACCTGCTCACCCACTCACTCACACATCCACTCACTCGCCCACTCACTCACCCACTCACCCGCTCACTCACTCACCTGCTCACTCACTCACACATTCGCCCACTCACTCACTCACACCCACTCACCTGCTCACTCACTCACCCACTCACCTGCTCACTCACTCACTCACACACTCACTCACCCACTCACTCACTCACACACTCACGCATCCACTCACTCACACACTCACTCACCCACTCACCCGCTCACTCACTCACCTGCTCACTCACTCACACATTCGCCCACTCACTCACTCACTCATCACCCACTCACCTGCTCACTCACTCACTCACTCACCTGCTCACTCACTCACCCACTCATCCACTCACTCGCCCACCTTCACTCACCCACTCACCTGCTCACTCACTCACTCACCTGCTCACTCACTCACCCACTCATCCACTCACTCGCCCACTCACTCACCCACTCACACCGCTCACTCACTCACCTGCTCACTCACTCACACATTCGCCCACTCACTCACCCACTCACCTGCTCACTCACTCACTCACACACTCACCTGCCCACCCACTCACTCACACACTCACTCATCCACTCACTTGCCCACTCACTCACCCACTCACCCACTCACTCACTCACCTGCTCACTCACTCACACATTCGCCCACTCACTCACTCACCCACTCACCTGTTCACTCACTCACCCACTCACCTGCTCGCTCACTCACTCACTCGCTCACACACTCACCTGCCCACCCACTCACTCACACACTCAGTCGCCCACTCACTCGCCCACTCACCCGCTCACTCACACATTCGCCCACTCACTCACTCACTCACACACTCACCTGCTCACTCACCCACTCACCTGCTCACTCACTCACTCGCCCACTCACTCACCCGCTTACTCACGCATCCAGTCATCCACTCACCCACTTACTCACCCACTCACTTACTCGCTCATCCACTCACCTGCCCACTCACTCACTCATACACCCACTCACTCATTCACTCACGCATCCACTCATTGACCCACTCAGGCATCCACTCACTCACCTACTCACCCACCCACTCACTCACCCACTCACTCGCCCAGTCACCCACCCCTCACTCACACACCCACCGTTCCCAACACACCACCACCATCGCCACTACACAAACCCTCCTTCCCCGATCACATACACTCCCTCACAGCCGCCTTCATCTCCCCCGGTGCCACACTCGCCCTCCCGCTCGCCCTCCCGCTCACCCTCCCGCCCGCTCGCCCTCCCGCTCGCCCTCCCGCTCGCCCTCCCCGCTCGCCCTCCCCGCTCGCCCTCCCGCTCACCCTCCCGCCCGCTCGCCCTCCCGCTCGCCCTCCCGCTCACCCTCCCGCCCGCTCGCCCTCCCGCTCGCCCTCCCGCTCGCCCGCCCGCTCGCCCTCCCGCTCGCCCGCCCGCTCGCCCTCCCGCTCGCCCTCCCGCTCGCCCTCCCGCTCGCCCTCCCGCTCGCCCTCCCGCTCGCCCTCACCGCTCACCCTCCCGCTCGCCCTCCCGCTCACCCTCCCGCCCCGCTCGCCCTCCCGCTCACTCGCCCGCCCGCTCACCCTCCCGCTCACCCTCCCGCCCCGCCCGCCTGCTCACCCTCCCGCCCGCTCGCCCTCCCGCTCACCCTCCCGCCCGCTCGCCCCTCACCTCGTCGTCCTTGTACCAGGACAGATTCTCTGCGGTGAGGACGAACCAGTAGTCCTTGGCTCCTCCCTTCATGATGCCGATGTTGTTGATGGTCAACCAGCCCTTACGTATCACCTGCGTTCGGCCGGCACACACACACACACACGTGTATACACACGCACGCGCACACGTACACACACACGTGTACACACACACACACGTGTACACACACACACACACGTGTATACACACGCACACGCACACACACACACGTGTATACACACGCACACACACACGTGTATACACACGCACGCGCACACGTACACACACACGTGTACACACACACACACACGTGTACACACACACACACACGTGTATACACACGCACACGCACACACACACACGTGTATACACACGCACACACACGTGTATACACACGCACACACACACACACGTGTACACACACACACACGTGTATACACACGCACACGCACACACACACACGTGTATACACACGCACACACACGTGTATACACACGCACACACACACACACGTGTATACACGCACGCGCACACGTACACACACACGTGTACACACACACACACGTGTATACACACGCACACGCACACACACACACGTGTATACACACGCACACACACGTGTATACACACGCACACACACACACACGTGTATACACGCACGCGCACACGTACACACACACGTGTACACACACACACGTGTATACACGTCCGCGCACACGTACACACACACGTGTACGCACACACACACACACACACGTGTATACACGTCCGCGCACACGTACACACACACACGTGTATACACGTCCGCGCACACGTACACACACGTACACGCACACGTGTACACACACGCACACGCATGCACACAACACACACACGTGTATACACGTCCGCGCACACGTACACACACACGTGTACACACACACACGTGTATACACGTCCGCGCACACGTACACACACACGTGTACGCACACACACACACACACACGTGTATACACGTCCGCGCACACGTACACACACACACGTGTATACACGTCCGCGCACACGTACACACACGTACACGCACACGTGTACACACACGCACACGCATGCACACACACACACACGTGTATACACGTCCGCGCACACGTACACACACACGTGTACACACACACACGTGTATACACGTCCGCGCACACGTACACACACACGTGTACGCACACACACACACACACACACGTGTATACACGTCCGCGCACACGTACACACACACACGTGTATACACGTCCGCGCACACGTACACACACGTACACGCACACGTGTACACACACGCACACGCATGCACACACACACACACGTGTATACACGTCCGCGCACACGTACACACACACGTGTACACACACACACACACGTACACACACACGTGTACGCACACACACACACACGTATATACACGTCCGCGCACACGTACACACACACGTGTACACACACACACGTGCACACACACGCACACACACACGTGTATACACGTCCGCGCACACGTACACACACACGTGTACACACACACACGTGTATACACGTCCGCGCACACGTACACAGACACGTGTACGCACACACACACGCGCACGTGTATACACGTACGCGCACACATACACACACGTGTACACACACACGTGTATACACATCCGCACACACGTACACACACACACGTGCACACACACGCACACACACACGTGTATACACGTCCGCGCACACGTACACACACACGTGTACACACACGTACACACACACGTACACACACACGTACACACACACATACACACACACGTGCACACACACGTGTACACACACGTACACACATACACACGTACACACACACATACACACGTACACACACACACACGTACACACACACGTACACACACACGTACACACACACGTACACACACACGTGCACACACACGTACACACACGTACACACACACGTACACACACACGTGCACACACACGTGTATACACACGTGCACACACACGTACACACACACGTACACACACACGTACACACACACATACACACACACGTGCACACACACGTACACACACACGTGCACACACACGTGCACACACACGTACACGCACACATACACACACACGTACACACACACGTACACACACACATACACACACACGTGCACACACACGTGCACACACACGTACACACACACGTACACACACACATACACACACACGTGCACACACACGTGTACACACACGTACACGCACGCGCACGTACGTACACGTGCACGCACACGTGCAAAGGCGCGTAGGCACGCATGCACACAGACACGGGCAAAGACTCTCCCCCGTGTAGCCTGTGACAGGCTGTAGGGGCAAGTGCTGTCCGCGGGCAAAGACAAAGATCCCCCGTGAAGCCTCTTAACAGGCTGTAGGGGCAAGTGCTGTCCGCAAAGCAAAGACAAAGCTCACCCGTGTAGCCTGTGACAGGCTGTAGGGGCAAGTGCTGTCCGCAAAGCAAAGACAAAGCTCACCCGTGTAGCCTGTGACAGGCTGTAGGGGCAAGTGCTGTTAGCGAGTAGCGAGTAGCACCTATGAAGGCTACCGGCGCTGTGGCACACGAGGGGGTGGGTGGCCAGCACCACCACGCCCGGCCGCCTTTGTCTCCCCAGTGGCGACGTTTACCACATCACACCGGGTACTCATTTGATGCCGAGTCGACCTAGGGGAGGCCCAGGACCGGTTCAGATAATCGTCCACCGGTGTCGACCGTGAGCGGGAATCGAACTCGGGTCGCCGGGTTCGTAGCGCAGCAGCGTAGCGCTAACCGCTGCACCACCGCTCCCCCCACAATACACACAAAGACAAAGATCCCCCGTATAGCCTGAACAGACTGTTGGGGCAAGTGCTGTTAGCGAGCACCTATGAAGGCCGGAACGGCACACGAGGGGATGGGTGGCCAGCACCACCACGCCCGGCCGCCTTTGTCTCCCCAGTGGCGATGTTTACACATCGCACAAGGTACTTATTTGAGGCTGAGTCGATCTAGGGGAGGCCCAGGACCAGTTAAAATAATCGTCACCGATGTTGGCGGTGAGCGGGAATCGAACTCGGGACGCCGGGTTCGTAGTGCAGCAGCGTAGCGCTAACCGCTGCACCACCGCTCCCCCCACAATGCACACACGTACGCACACACGTACACAGACACACGTGTACACGCACGTACGTAAGAGACACGTGGACGCACACAGACACACGCATGCACATAGACGTACGCACACACGCACACGTGTACACACACACGCATGCGTACAGACACACACGCGCACACACACGCACACAGACACACGCATGCACATAGATGTACGCACACACGCACACACGTGCATACGCATGCGTACAGAGACACACGCACACACACACGTGCACACACACACACGCATGCACATCGACGTACGCACACACGCACATACGTGCACACGCATGCGTACAGACACACACGCGCACACACACGTGCACACACACACACGCGCACACACACGTGCACACACCCACGCATGCGTACATAGACGTACGCACACACGCACACACGTGCACACGCATGCGTACAGACACACACACACACGTGCACACACCCACGCATGCGTACAGAGATACATGCACACACACACGTGCACACACACACATGCGTACAGAGACACACGTACACACACACGTGCACACACACACGCATGCGCACATAGACACATGCACACACACGTGCGCACACACACACACACACATGCGTACAGAGACACATGCACACACACACGTGCACACACACACGCATGCATGCGTACAGAGACACGCACACACATACACGCACACACACACACGTGCACACACACACATGCGTACAGAGACACACACGCACACACACACGCGTGCACACACACGCATGCGTACAGAGACACACACACACACACAAGTACTTACACACACGCACACACGCACACACACGCACACACACACGTGCACACACACACGCGCACACACACGTGCACACACACGCACGCACACACACACGCACACACACGCACACACACACGTGCACACACACACGCGCACACACACGTGCACACACACACGCACACACACACACGCACGCACACGTGCACACACACACACGCATGCATACAGAGACACGCACACACGTGCACACACACACGCATGCGCACAGAGACACATGCACACACACACGCATGCTTACAGAGACACACGCACACACGTGCACACACACACGCATGCGCACAGAGACACATGCACACACACACGTGCACACACGCACACACACGCACACACACACGTGCACACACACACGCATGCTTACAGAGACACATGCACACACACACGTGCACACACACACGCATGCGCACAGAGACACATGCACACACACACGTGCACACACGCACACACACGCACACACACACGTGCACACACACACGCATGCTTACAGAGACACATGCACACACACACGTGCACACACACACGCATGCGCACAGAGACACATGCACACACACACGTGCACACACGCACACACACGCACACACACACGTGCACACACACACGCATGCTTACAGAGACACACGCACACACACCAGTACTTACACACACGCGTGCACACACACGCACACACGCATGCTTACAGAGACACGCACACACACACGTGCACACACACACGCATGCTTACAGAGACACACGCGTACACGCACAAGTACTTACACACACGCGTGCACACACACCCACACACACACGCACGCGTAGACACACACGCACACACCCGTCTACCGTGACCCCCTCTCCTCCCCTACCCCCCTAGACCCCCTCTACCACTGACCCCATCTCCAAGCCGTCTGGCTGGAGACACTCGTTTCAAGAATTAAAAAACAAACAACGAGTTTGTTTAGAACTGCTTGTTGTTGTTGTTGTGATTAGTGTTTGTTGTTGTTGTTGTGATTAGTGTTTGTTGTTGTGTTTATTGTGTTGTTGTTGTTGTGTTTATTGTTGTTGTTGTTGTTGTGATTAGTGTTTGTTGTTGTTGTTGTGTTTATTGTTGTTGTTGTTGTGATTAGTGTTTGTTGTTGTTGTTGTGTTTATTGTTGTTGTTGTTGTGTTTATTGTTGTTGTTGTGATTAGTGTTTGTTGTTGTTGTTGTGTTTATTGCTGTTGTCCTTCCCCCCACATCGCCCCCCCCCCCCCCCCCCGTTGCATCGCTGCTTGTGCCCTTCCGTGCCTTGACCAAATGCTCTCGTAAGGTGTCAAATGAGCAAACAACAACAACAACAAACAAACATAATACTCCTCTCATTGGTTCTTTCGGTAAAGCCACGTAGAAGGGAAGTAATAAAATAATAAAAATAAAACATTATTAAATAATTCTCACGACGTTTCGGCCACAACGCAAGCAGCCGTCCTCAGGTGAAGAACAGGTCTCATTCAGACGCTGTCTTCCCGACAGACCTGTTCTTCACCTGAGGACGGCTGCTTGCGTTGTGGCCGAAACGTCGTGAGAATTATTTAATTATGTATTATTTTATTAAATCCCTTCTACGTGACTTTACCGAAAGAACCAAGAAGATGAATCCCTGCAGTCACGAAAGCTTTAAATCGAAACATAACTCATAATAAACGTTGTTGGGTCAGTTCGCGTTATTTATAAATGTGTCGGAACCCTCCACCAGCTATTATTAAAGTAAAAAAACCTATTATTATATTTTGCTTACTGGCAAAGGAAGTCTCATGATGTAAACATTGTTTTACTGTTTGGCCGTGTCGGGTGGTGGAGGGTTACGACACATTTATAAATAACGCGATCTGACCCAAAAACCTTTATTATCAACAATATTGCTCACGAAAGCCTGCTACGTGTTAAACAAATAACCAAACACCCAACAACAACGACAACCGCGACAACAACAACAACAACCACAACAACAACCACAACAACAACAACAACAACCACAACAACAACAACCACGACAACAACAACCACGACAACAACAACAACCACAACAACAACCACAACAACAACAACAACCACAACAACAACAACAACCACGACAACCACAACAACAACCACAACAACCACGACAACCACAACAACAACAACCACGACAACAACAACAACCACAACAACAACCACAACAACAACAACAACCACGACAACAACAACAACCACGACAACAACCACAACCACAACAACAACAACCACAACAACAACAACAACAACCACAACAACAACCACAACAACCACAACAACAACAACACAAATCGGCTCACCATGTGCTCATCCTGTGGCAGGGCAGCGTAACGCAAAGACAAAGTGAACAGCAGCGGCAACGACGACTTTCACTCCGTGTCCACACGGACTGTGGGACAGCCGACGTTTCAGGCGACTACCCTCCACGTGCGTGAGCGTGGGGGTCCTCACAAGGGACACACACGGACTGTGGGACAGCCGACGTTTCAGGCGACTACCCTCCACGTGCGTGAGCGTGGGGGACCTCACAAGGGACACACATGGACTGTGGGACAGCCGACGTTTCAGGCGACTACCCTCCACGTGCGTGAGCGTGGGGGTCCTCACAAGGGACACACGGACTGTGGGACAGCCGACGTTTCAGGCGACTACCCTCCACGTGCGTGAGCGTGGGGGTCCTCACAAGGGACACACGGACTGTGGGACAGCCGACGTTTCAGGCGACTACCCTCCACGTGCGTGAGCGTGGGGGTCCTCACAAGGGACACACGGACTGTGGGACAGCCGACGTTTCAGGTGACTACCCTACACGTGCGTGAGCGTGGGGGGGCTTCACGAGGGACACACGGACTGTGGGACAGGCGACGTTTCAGGCGACTACCCTCCACGTGCGTGAGCGTGGGGGGGCTCACGAGGGACACACACGGACTGTGGGACAGGCGACGTTTCAGGCGACTACCCTCCACGTGCGTGAGCGTGGGGGTCCTCACAAGGGACACACGGACTGTGGGACAGGCGACGTTTCAGGCGACTACCCTCCACGTGCGTGAGCGTGGGGGTCCTCACAAGGGACACACGGACTGTGGGACAGGCGACGTTTCAGGCGACTACCCTCCACGTGCGTGAGCGTGGGGGGGCTCACGAGGGACACACACGGACTGTGGGACAGCCGACGTTTCAGGCGACTACCCTCCACGTGCGTGAGCGTGGAGGGCTCACGAGGGACACACACGGACTGTGGGACAGCCGACGTTTCAGGCGACTACCCTCCACGTGCGTGAGCGTGGAGGGCTCACGAGGGACACACACGGACTGTGGGACAGCCGACGTTTCAGGCGACTACCCTCCACGTGCGTGAGCATGGGGGGGCTCACAAAGGACACACACGGACTGTGGGACAGCCGACGTTTCAGGCAACTACCCTACACGTGTGTGAGCGTGGGGGGCTTCACGAGGGACACACACGGACTGTGGGACAGGCGACGTTTCAGGCGACTACCCTCCACGTGCGTGAGCGTGGGGGGCCTCACGAGGGACACACATGGACTGTGGGACAGCCGACGTTTCAGGCGATGGCTCTTCTGCAGGGCATACAGAGAGGCCAGGGCGTCTATGGGTCTCGGCTGTGTGAGTCTATGAGTCTCTGTGTGTGTCTATGGGTCTCTGTGTGTGTCTATGAGTCTCTGTGTGAGTCTCTGTGTGAGTCTATGAGTCTCTGTGTGAGTCTCTGTGTGAGTCTATGGGTCTCTGTGTGTGTCTATGAGTCTCTGTGTGTGTCTATGAGTCTCTGTGTGTGTCTATGTGTCTCTGTGTGTGTCTATGAGTCTCTGTGTGAGTCTCTGTGTGTGTCTATGTGTCTCTGTGTGAGTCTATGAGTCTCTGTGTGTGTCTATGGGTCTCTGTGTGTCTATGGGTCTCTACATGACTTTATGGGTCTCTGTGTGAGTCTACGGGTCTCTGTGGGTGTCTATGGGTCTCTGTGTGAGTCTACGGGTCTCTGTGTGTGTCTATGGGTCTCTGTGTGTCTATGGGTCTCTACATGACTTTATGGGTCTCTGTGTGAGTCTACGGGTCTCTGTGTGAGTCTACGGGTCTCTGTGTGTGTCTATGGGTCTCTGTGTGTGTCTATGGGTCTCTGTGTGTGTCTACGGGTCTGTGTGTGTGTCTATGGGTCTCTGTGTGAGTCTACGGGTCTGTGTGTGTGTCTACGGGTCTGTGTGTGTCTATGGGTCTCTGTGTGTGTCTATGGTGCGAGCGGACATCCTGTACCTGATTCCCGACCACTTTTTTCTTCACCATCTGACTTGTGCGTGGCTGCGCACTGGGGGAGGGGGAAACACAACAACAACAAAATAATAATAATAATACGATGACGACGACGATGATGATGATGAAACAAATATTTACTACAAACATGAATAGGTCGTAAACCCTTTCCCGGCAATGAAACAGGAGTGGTCCGTTAGGATGTTCAAACACCGCATCGGCAAGTGCCCTCTAATTTCTCACTTTAACATCATGCTAATCTCTCACATTGACACCATGCTAATCTCTCACATTGACACCATGCTAATCTCTCACATTGACACCATGCTAATCTCTCACATTGACACCATGCTAATCTCTCACATTGACACCATGCTAATCTCTCACATTAACATCATGCTAATCTCTCACATTGACACCATGCTAATCTCTCACATTGACATCATGCTAATCTCTCACGTTAACGTCATGCTAATCTCTCACATTGACACCATGCTAATCTCTCACATTGACACCATGCTAATCTCTCACATTGACACCATGCTAATCTCTCACATTGACATCATGCTAATCTCTCACGTTAACGTCATGCTAATCTCTCACATTAACATCATGCTAATCTCTCACATTAACATCATGCTAATCTCTCACATTAACATCATGCTAATCTCTCACATTGACACCATGCTAATCTCTCACGTTAACGTCATGCTAATCTCTCACATTGACACCATGCTAATTTCTCACGTTAACGTCATGCTAATCTCTCACAATAACTCGTTGTGCGTGACAATTTCGTGAAAAAAAATGTCCAAAATTGTTCCACTTTTTAGGAAAAAAATAATTTCATATTTAATTTAAAATACCAATGTGATAAAAATGAAACTCTTACTCAAGAAAAAACAGAAATGAAGAATAAAATAAAACCGATGACACGCGTGTAAAGGATTTATAGTGAAAAACTTAGTTTTTACGGGTTAATTTTTTAAATCCTTTATATTAAGTTCACTTGCTTGCTTGCTTGCGCGCTTACGACCGTGCAAATCTTTCGGTCGTTTTTTAACCCACTTCCCGTGATCCAATCGATCTGACATTTTGCACACAGACTCGTTGTGCGTGACAATTTATTTTCGTGAAAAAAAAAATTCATATTTAATTTAAAATACCAATGTGATAAAAATGAAACCCTTACTCAAGAAAAAACAGAAATTAAGAATAAAATAAAACCGATGCCACGCGTTTAAAGGATTTACAGTGAAAAACTTTGGTTTTTTACGGGTTCATTTTTTTTGCACGCAATCCTGTTGCGCGCGCCTACTCACTTGGCGAAGCCGATGAAGTCTTCGTGGTTGGTGTTCATGTAGGCCAGCTCGATGTCGATCAGCAGCAGCACCTTGGAGGGAGAGCACAGGCAAAGGTAGAGGTTCCCACGCCGCGTGCGTAGCCCACGACGGTTGCGGGGGGCAAGTGCAAGTGCCGTTAGCGAGCGAGCAGCCAGCGCCTACGAATTGCCGGCGCTGTGACACACGAGGGGGGGAGGGGGGGGGGGGCAGCAACCACCCACTCCCGGCCGTCTTTGTCTTCCCCATTGGCGATGTCTACAAAGACAAAGGTCCCCACCCGTGTAGCCTTCACAGACTGTTGGGGCAAGTGCTGTTAGCGAGCGCCGATGAAGGTTGCCGGCGCTGCGGCACACGAGGGGGTGGGTGGCCAGCACCACGCCCGGCCGCCTTTGTCTCCCCGGTGGCGATGTTCGCGCACCGCACCAGACAGTAGCGGTAGTGGTGGTGGTGGTGGTTGTGGTGCTGCTGGTGGTGGTTGTGGTGGTTGTGGTGGTACTTGCGGTGGTTACGGTGGTGGTTGCGGTGGTTGCGGTGGTGGTTGTGGTGGTGGTTGTGGTGGTTGTGGTGGTGGTTGTGGTGGTTGCGATGATTGTTGCGGTGGTGGTGGTGGTTGTGGTGGTTGCGGTGGTGGTTGTGGTGGTTACGATGGTGGTTGTCGTAGTTGCGGTGGTTACGATGGTGGTTGTTGTGGTGGTTGTGGTGGTTGCTGCGGTGGTGGTGGTGGCGGTACCTGTTGCTTGGTGCGCCCCTCGCGATCGCGGACGTACGTCGTCACGATGCGCTCCGTCTCCTCGCGAAGGCGCGGATACTGGGCCAGCTGGGGGGGCACGGGGGGGGGGGCACGGGGGGGGGACACGCGGGGGGGGACACGGGGAGGGGGGGGGGACACGGGGGGGGGGGCACGGGGGGGGGGACACGGGGGGGGGCACACGGGGGGGGTGGACACGGGGAGGGGGGGGGCACGGGGGGGGGGTGGACACGGGGGGGGGGGTGGACACGGAGACACACGGAGAGACAGGTAAACGTTGGCTGTGCCATAGGGGGGAGGTGCTGGAGGTGCTGCTGGAGGTGCTGCTGGTGGTGCTGGTGGTGGTGCTGGTGTGGTGCCGTGGTGCTGGTGCTGGTGGTGCTGCTGCTGGTGGTGGTAGTGGTGCTGGTGGTGGGGCTGGTGGTGGTGGTGGTGGTGCTGGTGGTGATGGTGGTGATGGTGCTGCTGGTGTGGTGCCGTGGTGCTGGTGCTGGTGGTGCTGCTGCTGGTGGTGGTAGTGGTGCTGGTGGTGGGGCTGGTGGTGGTGGTGGTGGTGCTGGTGGTGCTCGTGGTGGTGGTGCTGGTGGTGCTGCTGGTGGTGGTGGTAGTGGTGGTGCTGGTGGTGGTGCTAGTGGTGCTGGTGGTGCTGGTGTGGTGCCGTGGTGGTGGTGGTGGTGCTGGTGGTGCTGGTGGTGCTGGTGGTGGTGGTGGTGGTGCTGGTGGTGGTGCTGGTGGTGCTGGTGGTGCTGGTGGTGGTGCTGGTGGTGCTGGTGGTGCTGGTGGTGCTGGTGGTGGTGGTGGTGGTGCTGGTGGTGGTGCTGGTGGTGGTGCTGGTGGTGCTGGTGGTGCTGGTGGTGCTGGTGTGGTGCCGTGGTGCTGGTGGTGGTGCTGGTGGTGCTGGTGGTGCTGGTGGTGGTGGTGCTGGTGGTGGTGCTGGTGGTGCTGGTGGTGCTGGTGGTGGTGGTGGTGCTGGTGGTGGTGCTAGTGGTGCTGGTGCTGGTGGTGGTGCTGGTGGTGGTGCTGGTGGTGGTGGTGCTGGTGGTGGTGCTGGTGGTGCTGGTGGTGCTGGTGGTGGTGCTGGTGGTGGTGCTGCTGGTGCTGGTGGTGCTGGTGGTGGTGCTGGTGGTGCCGCACCTTCTCGCTGCACTTGTGAATGACCCCGGTGAGTTCGCTGACCACCATGTCCACGCACTTGACGCACGGCTCGCGCAGCTTGGCGATCTGCTTCTTGACGATCGCCTCGAACGCCAGATCCGGCGTGAACAGCCCCGTCCTGCACCGCGCGGTGCCACGCGGGTGTGTGTACGTAGTGTAGCGTGGTGTGTGTGTGTACGTAGTGTGTGTGTGTGTGGTGTGTGTACGTAGTGTGTGTGTGCGGTGCCGCGTGTGTGCGTACGTAGTGTGTGTGTGTGTGGTGTGTGCGGTGCCACGCGTGTGTGTGGTGTGTGTGTGGTGTGTGTGTGGTGTGTGTGTGGTGTGTGTGCGGTGTGTGTGTGTGGTGTGTGCGGTGCCACGCGTGTGTGTGGTGTGTGTGTGGTGTGTGTGCGGTGTGTGTGTGTGTGGTGTGTGTGTGTGTGGTGTGTGGTGTGTGTGCGGTGTGTGTGCGGTGTGTGTGCGGTGTGGTGTGTGTGTGTGCGGTGTGTGTGCGGTGTGTGCGGTGTGTGCGGTGTGTGTGCGGTGTGTGTGTGATGTGTGTGGCGTGTGTGTGCGGTGTGTGTGCGGTGTGTGGTGCCATATGTACGGTGGAGAGCGGTGCGGTGTGTGGAGCGATGAGGTGTGTGGAGCGGTGCGTTGTGTGGAGCGGTGCGATTCATCGTGCGTTGCGAATGGAATTTAACGAAATTTTTACTCAAAATAACGATCGGCCCAAAAGTGAAGACAGAGAGAGAGAGAGACAGTGGGAGAGACAGTGGGAGGGAGACAGGGAGAGAGACAGATGGAGAGAGACAGGGAGAGACACAGGGAAAGAGACAGAGGGAGAGACACAGGGAGAGAGACAGTGGGAAACACAGGGAGAGAGACAGGAAGGGAGACACAGGGAGAGAGAGACAGGGTGAGTGAGCAGAAGCTCGCGTGAGACTCAGCAGCAGCAGCAGCAAGAGGAGCAACCTGTTGGTGACACAGCGATGCATGCGAGTGATCCCCCCTCACCCCGTTACGGTCAGCGGCACTGGCAATCGGTCGCTGGCGTCAGTGGCACACTCACGCTGCAGGCATCAGCGACACCGCTGTTAGTGGCACACTCACGCTGCAGGCATCAGCGACACCGCTGTTAGTGGCACACTCACGCTGCAGGCATCAGCGACACCGCTGTTAGTGGCACACTCACGCTGCAGGCATCACAGCGACACCGCTGTTAGTGGCACACTCACGCTGCAGGCGTCACAGCGACACCGCTGTTAGTGGCACACTCACGCTGCAGGCGTCACAGCGACACCGCTGTTAGTGGCACACTCACGCTGCAGGCGTCACAGCGACACCGCTGTTAGTGGCACACTCACGCTGCAGGCTTCACAGCGACACCGCTGTTAGTGGCACACTCACGCTGCAGGCGTCACAGCGACACCGCTGTTAGTGGCACACTCACGCTGCAGGCATCACAGTGACACCGCTGTTAGTGGCACACTCACGCTGCAGGCATCAGCGACACCGCTGTTAGTGGCACACTCACGCTGCAGGCTTCACAGTGACACCGCTGTTAGTGGCACACTCACGCTGCAGGCTTCACAGTGACACCGCTGTTAGTGGCACACTCACGCTGCAGGCTTCACAGCGACACCGCTGTTAGTGGCACACTCACGCTGCAGGCTTCACAGCGACACCGCTGTTAGTGGCACACTCACGCTGCAGGCATCAGCGACACCGCTGTTAGTGGCACACTCACGCTGCAGGCATCACAGTGACACCGCTGTTAGTGGCACACTCACGCTGCAGGCGTCACAGTGACACCGCTGTTAGTGGCACACTCACGCTGCAGGCGTCACAGTGACACCGCTGTTAGTGGCACACTCACGCTGCAGGCATCAGCGACACCGCTGTTAGTGGCACACTCACGCTGCAGGCGTCACAGTGACACCGCTGTTAGTGGCACACTCACGCTGCAGGCATCACAGTGACACCGCTGTTAGTGGCACACTCACGCTGCAGGCGTCACAGCGACACCGCTGTTAGTGGCACACTCACGCTGCAGGCATCAGCGACACCGCTGTTAGTGGCACACTCACGCTGCAGGCTTCACAGTGACACCGCTGTTAGTGGCACACTCACGCTGCAGGCATCAGCGACACCGCTGTTAGTGGCACACTCACGCTGCAGGCTTCACAGTGACACCGCTGTTAGTGGCACACTCACGCTGCAGGCATCAGTGACACCGCTGTTAGTGGCACACTCACGCTGCAGGCATCAGCGACACCGCTGTTAGTGGCACACTCACGCTGCAGGCATCAGCGACACCGCTGTTAGTGGCACACTCACGCTGCAGGCGTCACAGTGACACCGCTGTTAGTGGCACACTCACGCTGCAGGCATCAGCGACACCGCTGTTAGTGGCACACTCACGCTGCAGGCATCAGTGACACCGCTGTTAGTGGCACACTCACGCTGCAGGCATCAGTGACACCGCTGTTAGTGGCACACTCACGCTGCAGGCGTCACAGCGACACCGCTGTTAGTGGCACACTCACGCTGCAGGCGTCACAGTGACACCGCTGTTAGTGGCACACTCACGCTGCAGGCATCACAGCGACACCGCTGTTAGTGGCACACTCACGCTGCAGGCGTCACAGTGACACCGCTGTTAGTGGCACACTCACGCTGCAGGCATCAGCGACACCGCTGTTAGTGGCACACTCACGCTGCAGGCGTCACAGTGACACCGCTGTTAGTGGCACACTCACGCTGCAGGCGTCACAGTGACACCGCTGTTAGTGGCACACTCACGCTGCAGGCATCAGCGACACCGCTGTTAGTGGCACACTCACGCTGCAGGCATCAGTGACACCGCTGTTAGTGGCACACTCACGCTGCAGGCATCAGTGACACCGCTGTTAGTGGCACACTCACGCTGCAGGCGTCACAGCGACACCGCTGTTAGTGGCACACTCACGCTGCAGGCGTCACAGTGACACCGCTGTTAGTGGCACACTCACGCTGCAGGCATCACAGCGACACCGCTGTTAGTGGCACACTCACGCTGCAGGCGTCACAGTGACACCGCTGTTAGTGGCACACTCACGCTGCAGGCATCAGCGACACCGCTGTTAGTGGCACACTCACGCTGCAGGCGTCACAGTGACACCGCTGTTAGTGGCACACTCACGCTGCAGGCATCAGCGACACCGCTGTTAGTGGCACACTCACGCTGCAGGCGTCACAGTGACACCGCTGTTAGTGGCACACTCACGCTGCAGGCGTCACAGTGACACCGCTGTTAGTGGCACAACATCTGCAACATCGGCATCAGTGGCACGCGAACCCGACCACTGCTAATTATCGCGCGAATACTGTCATCAGTATCACAGCAACCCTCCCTTCATTAGTGACACACCACGTGGTGAGTGACTCACCACGTGGTGAGTGACACACACCACGTGGTGAGTGACACACACCACGTGGTGAGTGACACACCACGTGGTGAGTGACACACCACGTGGTGAGTGACACACACCACGTGGTGAGTGACACACACCACGTGGTGAGTGACACACCACGTGGTGAGTGACACACCACGTGGTGAGTGTCACACACCAACTCCATCATGGTGAGTGACACACCAAGGCAACCCTCCACCGTGGGCAGTGTGGCACGGCCACCATCAGTGGCACCCCCCTGACCTCACTAACGATGGCGACCGCCTCGGAGGTGACAAGTTCCGCTCGGTGGAGCAGGCACTGAGCGCCCGGCTCTCACCATCTCAGGGGGTGGACAACCCCTTCCTACAGCCACACGCGGGGCGAGCGAGCGAAGTGAGCGAGTGGGCGGGTGAGCGGGCGGGTGAGTGGGTGAAAAGGTGAGTGGGTGAGCGGGTGAGCGAGTGGGTGAGCGGGCGGGTGAGTGGGTGAGCGGGCGGGCGGGTGGGACAACGGATGAGTGAGCGGGTGAGCAAGTGAGCAATTAAGGGGGGTAAGTGTGCGAGTGAGTGGGTGGGTGGGTGAGTGAGTGAGTGGGTGGGTTAGTGGGTGAGTGGGTGAGTGTGTGAGTGAGTGTGAGTGGGTGAGTGTGCGAGTGAGTGGGTGAGTGATTGAGTGGGTCATTAAATGAGTGATTGGGTATGTGAGTGAGTAGGCAAGTGGGTGAATGAGTAGATGGGTGAGCGGGCTAATGTGTAGGTGAGTGTGTGAGCAGGTGAGCGAGCGGGTGAGTAAGTGAGTGAGCGGGTGAGTGAGCGAGCAAGTGAGTGGGTGGGTGAGTGGGTGAGCGGGTATGGTGGGGGAGTGGGTGAGCGAGTGGGTGAGCGGGTAAGGTGATCAAGTGGGTGAGCGTGTGAGCGGACGAGTGGAAAAAGTAATGAGTGAGCGGGTGAAACGGGTGAATAAGTGAGTGAGTGGGTGAGTGGGTGAGTGAGTGAGTGAGGGTGAGTGGGTGAGTGAGTGAGTGAGTGGGTGAGTGAGCGAGCGGGTGAGTGAGTGGGTGAGTGAGTGAGTGAGTGAGTGGGTGAGTGAGTGGGTGGGTGAGTGGGTGAGTGAGTGGGTGAGTGGGTGAGTGAGTGAGTGAGTGGGTGAGTGAGTGGGTGAGTGAGTGAGTGGGTGAGTGAGTGAGTGAGTGTGCCTTACAGCGACGCAACTTAACTCCACAGTTCCACTCAAATCGAACCAACTCTACAGGAGTTACCGTGACCCAGGGGGAGGGAAGGAGGGGGGGGGAGGGAGGGGAGGGAATGGGGGGGAAGGAGGGGAGGAGAGGGGAGGGAAGGAGGGAAGGAGGGAGGGGAGGGAGGGGAGGGAAGGAGGGAGGGGAGGGAGGGAGGGGAGGGAGGGGAGGGGAGGGGAGGGAGGGGAGGGGAGGGGAGGGAGGGGAGGGGAGGAGGGAGCGAGAGAGGGAGGGGAGGGGCGGGGTGAGGAGGGGAGGGAGGGAGGGGAGGGAGTTTAAATGAGGCGAACACCCGCTTTCTGATCCATAGCCGCGCAGTGGTCATGCCCGGTGCCTTTGACAATAAACGACCAAACGTCAAGCAAAAAACAAGGAGGGAGGGAGTGAGGGAAGAAGGGAGGGAGGGAGGGAGAGAGGCAAGGAGGGAGGTAGGGAGGCAGGGAGGGAGGGGAGGGAGGGAGGGAGGGCCTGCCTGATGCCGTGGATATTCTTGATGGCATAGCTGATCTCTCTGCGCAGATCTTTGTCTTCAAACTCCATCTGAGGAGCAACCGAGAGAGGAGAGGAAAGGAGAGAGGGAGGGTGACGGGGAGAGGGTGAGTGGGTGAGCGGGTGAGTCAGCGAGTGAGTGAGTGAGTGAGTAGGCGTGAGTGAATGAGTAAGTGGGTGAGCGAGAGAGTGAGCGGGGTGAGCGAGTGGGTGAGTCAGTGGGTGGGTGAGTGGGTGGGTGGGTGAGTGAGTGGGTGGATGAGTGGGTGGGTGGGTGGGTGAGTGAGTGGGTGAGCGAGAGAGTAAGCTGGTGAGCAAGTGGGTGAGTCAGTGGGTGGGTGGTGAGTGGGTGAGTGAGTGGGTGGGTGGGTGGATGAGTGGGTGAGTGGGTGGGTGGGTGACGGGGAGAGGGAGAGTGGGTGGATGAGGAGTCGTGAGTGAATGAGTAAGTGGGTGAGCGAGAGAGTGAGCGGGCGAGCGAGTGGGTGAGTCAGTGGGTGGGTGAGTGGGTGGGTGGGTGAGTGGGTGGGTGGGTGGGTGGGCGGGTGAGTCAGTGAGTGGGTGGGTGAGTGGGTGAGTGGGTGAGTGAGTGGGTGAGTGAATGAGTGGGTGAGTGAGTGGGTGAGTGAGCGAGCGGGTGAGTGAGTGGGTGAGTGAGTGAGTGAGTGAGTGAGTGAGTGAGTGGGTGAATGAGTGAGTGAGGGTGAGTGGGTGAGTGAGTGGGTGGGTGAGTGAGTGAGGGTGAGTGGGTGAGTGAGTGAGTGAGTGAGGGTCCCTTACAGTGACGCAACTTAACTCCACAGTTTCACTCAAGTAAATGAGTAAGTGGGTGAGCGAGAGAGTGAGCGGGTGAGCGAGTGGGTGAATGGGTGGGTGGTTGGATGAGTGGGTGGGTGAGTGGGGGGTGAGTGGGTGTGTGGGTGGGTGGGTGTGTGGGTGAGTGGATGGGTGTGTGGGTGAGTGGGTGGGTGGGTGGGTGAGTGGGGGGTGAGTGTGTGGGTGAGTGTGTGGGTGGGTGAGTGTGTGTGTGAGGAGTGGTAGTGTAGCGGTTAGCGCGCTGCGCTATGACCTGGCGACCCGGGTTCGATTCCCACTCACGGCCAACAGTAGGTCGACTCAGCCTGAAATGAGTACCCGGTGCAGTGTGTAAACATCGCCACTGGGGAGACAAAGGCGGTCAGGGGTGGTGCTGGCCACCCACCCCGTCGTGTGCCATTCCGGCCTTCATAGGTGCTCGCTAACAGCACTTGCCCCTACTGTCTGTTAAGGCTACACGGGGGGGTGGTGGCATCTTTGTCTTTGGTGTTGCGGTCACCTTGACGAGTACTCTTAAGTTTTTCCGGTAAAGTCACGTAGGTAGAAATAAATAAATAATAAATCAATCCTTTATAATAAAATAATAGACATTATAATAGAAATAAAATAATAATTCGCGACGTTTCGGAGGCAACACAAGTCTCCGTCATCAGGTGGGGACCGTCACAGCTAAAAAAAAAAACCTTGATGCAGTAAATGTTAGCTGTGACGGTCCCACCTGTGTTGCCTCCGAAACGTCGTGATTTATTATTTTATTTCCATTATTATTTCTATTATTTTATTATAATGTATTTTAAAAAAAAGAAAAAATGTATTTATTTCCACCTACGTGACTTTACCGAAAAAACCTACGACTATGAATCCTTGCAGCCACGAAAGCTTCACATCTAGAGTCACCTTGACGAGCTCGAAGGGGAAGCGTTCGTGGAAGACGCGGTTGATGCGGGCGCCCCCCGAGAGCTCGAAGGTGTCCACCTGGTCGCCCGATCCCTCGATACGCTTCTCAAAGTCCACCCCAAACTGCTGCACCATCCTGCACCGCGCGCGCGCACACGCACGCACGCACCGCACGCACCGCACGCACCACACGCATGCACACACACACACGCACCACACGCACCACACGCACCACACGCACGCACCACACACACCACACGCACCACACGCACCACACGCACCACACGCACGCACCACACACACCACACCACACAAACCAAACACACGCACCAAACCACACACACCACACACACCACACAAACCAAACACGCACCACACAAACCACACACACACGCACCACATGCACACACACACCACACACACACCACACACACACGCACACACACCACACACACCACACACACACCACACACACACCACACACACACACCACACGTCCATAAATGCGCGTGTAGTGTCACAGAATCAGTTGTGTAGCAGCATAGCGCTGGCTGCTGGCAAGAAAGGGGATCTGCACCTTACAGCAGCCGTGACGTCAGCAGGCCACGTGATACACCAGAGGGGGCTCTAGGGTGAAAGGTCACGGGAGGGGCACACCGAGAACCCGCTGGTAGCTTCTAGAAAAGGGTTAGGATCTAGAATTGTGGTTAGGTTAGGGGTTACGAGTTAGGGGTTAGGGGTTAGGGGTGTGGGTTGGGGGTTAGGGGTTGGGGGTTACGAGTAAGGGTTAGGGGTTAGGGTTGTGGGTTGGGGGTTAGGGTTGGGGGTTACGAGTTAGGGTTAGGGGTTAGGGGTTAGGGTTGGGGGTTACGAGTTAGGATTGGGGGTTAGGGTTGGGGGTTAGGGTTGGGGGTTGGGGGTTAGGGTTGGGGGTTGGGGGTTAGGGTTGGGGGTTGGGGGTTAGGGTTGGGGGTTACGAGTTAGGATTGGGGGTTAGGGTTGGGGGTTAGGGTTGGGGGTTGGGGGTTAGGGTTGGGGGTTAGGGGTTAGGGGTTAGGGTTGTGGGTTGGGGGTTAGGGTTGGGGGTTACGAGTTAGGATTGGGGGTTAGGGTTGGGGGTTAGGGTTGGGGGTTAGGGGTTAGGATTGGGGGTTAGGGTTGGGGGTTAGGGTTGGGGGTTAGGGTTGGGTGTTACGAGTTAGGATTGGGGGTTAGGGTTGGGGGTTAGGGTTGGGGGTTAGGGGTTAGGATTGGGGGTTAGGGTTGGGGGTTAGGGGTTAGGGGTTAGGGGTTAGGGTTGGGGGTTACGAGTTAGGATTGGGGGTTAGGGTTGGGGGTTAGGGTTGGGGGTTAGGGGTTAGGGGTTAGGGTTGGGGGTTACGAGTTAGGATTGGGGGTTAGGGTTGGGGGTTAGGGGTTAGGGGTTAGGGGTTAGGGTTGGGGGTTACGAGTTAGGGTTGGGAGTTAGGGTTGGGGCAGGGCTCACTGCAGCAGCGCCTTGGTCTTGCGCGTGGGGTCGTCGGGCGAGAAGTGCTTGTACTCCTCCGCCTCCTTCTCCAGCGCCAGCAGCTGGCTCTGCAGACGGTTCCTGAGCGCCGGCAGAGTGTCCCTGATGTGGTTCGTGAGTTGCTGCGCGCGGAAGGAGGGAGCCGGGGAGTGGGTGGGTGGGTGGGTGGAGTGAGTGGACGGTTGAGTGAGTGGACGGTTGAGTGAGTGAGTGAATGGTTGAGTGAGTGGGTAAGTAGATGGGTGGGTGGTTGAGTGAGTGAGTGAGTGCATGGACGTTTGAGTGAGTGGACGGTTGAGTGAGTGAGTGGATGGTTGAGTGAGTGGGTAAGTAGATGGGTGGGTGGGTGGGAGTGAGTGGACGGTTGAGTGAGTGAGTGAATGGTTGAGTGAGTGGGTAAGTAGATGGGTGAGTGAGTGGGTGAGTGAGTGAGTGAGTGGGTGATTGGACGGTTGAGTGAGTGGACGGTTGAGTGAGTGGACGGTTGAGTGAGTGGACGGTTGAGTGAGTGGACGGTTGAGTGAGTGGACGGTTGAGTGAGTGAGTGGATGGTGGAGTGGGTAAGTAGATGGGTGGGTGGGTGCATGAGTTAGTGGATGGGTGGGTGAGTAGATGAGTGAATTCATAAGTAGGTAAGTGGATGGTTGAGTGAGTGGATTGTTGAGTGGGTGGGCGAGTGAGTGTGTGTGTGAGTAAGATGATAGTTGAGTGAGTGAGTGGATGAGTAAGTGCGTGGATGAGTGGGTAGATGGGTGAACAGATGAGTTAGTGAGTAGATGAGTGAATAGATGAGTTAGTGAGTAGATGAGTGAATAGATGAGTGAGTTAGTGGGTGGGTGATTGGGTGAGTGAGTGAGTTGGTGGGTGAGTAAGTGGATGGTTGAGTGAGTGAGTGGATGAGTAAGTGCGTGGATGGGTGAGTATATGACTGAGTGGGAGAGTCGGTGAGTGGGTTCGTAAGTAGGTGACTAAGTGGATGGTTGAGTGGGTGAGTGGGTGAGTGAGTGAGTAAGTTAGTGGGTGGGTGGCTAGGTGGATGTGTGGGTGGCTAGCTGGGTGGGTGGCTGGGTGGATGGGTGGGTGGCTGGGTGGCTGGGTGGGTGGGTGGCTGGGTGGGTGGGTGGCTGGGTGGGTGGCTGGGTGGCTGGGTGGGTGGGTGAGTGAGTGAGTGAGTGAGCGGGTGGGTGGGAGGGTGGATGGGTGAGTGGGTGGGTGAGTGGGTGGGTGAGTGAGTGAGTGGGTGGGTGGGTGGGTGAGTGAGTGAGTAGGTCGGTGGGTGGCTGGCTGGGTGGGTGGCTGGCTGGGTGGGTGGGTGGGTGGTTGGCTAGCTGGGTGGGTGAGTGGCTGGGTGGCTGGGTGGGTGGGTGGCTGGCTGGGTGGGTGGGTGGCTGAGTGGGTGTGTGGGTGGGTGGCTGGGTGGCTGGCTGGCTGGCTGGTTGGCTGAGTGGGTGGCTGGGTGGGTGGGTGGGTGGGTGGCTGGCTGACTGGTTGGGTGGGTGGCTGGGTGTGTGGGGCTCAGGAGGGGGCACCTGATTGAGCACGCGCTGCAGGTAGGGGGTACCCATCCTCTCCGCCATGTGCCTGTAGGAGGGGTGGCTGAGTGGGTGGGTGGGTGAGTGGGTGGGTGGGTGTATGGTTGGGTGGGGTGGGTGGGTGGCTGGGTGGGTGGATGGTTGGGTGGGTGGGTGGGTGGATAGGTGGGTGGTTGGGTGGGTGGGTGAGTGAGTGAGTGGGTGGGTGGGTGGGTGGATGGGTGGGTGGGTGAGTGGGTGGGTGGGTGGATGGGTGGGTGGGTGGGTGTCTGGGTGGGTGGGTGGCTGGCTGGCTGGGTGGTTGGGTGGGTGTCTGGGTGGGTAGCTGGGTGGGTGAGTGGCTGGCTGGGTGGCTGGGTGGCTGGGTGAGTGGCTGGGTGGCTGGCTGGCTGGCTGGGTGGGTGGATGGGTGAGTGGGTGGGTGGCTGAGTGGCTGGCTGGCTGGGTGGGTGGCTGGCTGGCTGGGTGGTTCGCTGGCTGGCTAGGTGGGTGTGTGGCTAGGTGGGTGTGTGGCTAGGTGGGTGGGTGTGTGGGGCTCAGGAGGGGGCACCTGATTGAGCACGCGCTGCAGGTAGGGGGTGCCCATCCTCTCCGCCATGTGCCTGTAGGAGGGGTGGCTCAGGAAGAACTTGCGCTCCGCCCCCAGCGCCGCCTGGATGTCCTTCCTGCCATCGATGTCCTTCTGGCTGCGGTTCACCACCCCCACGTAGCCTGGGGGGTGGGGGGGGTGGGGGGGGGTGGGCCCGGGGGGGGGGGGGTAGGGGGGGCACGGGGAGGGGGAGATGGAGGAGGAGACTGTGATGAGTCTATGGTCTCCGTGAGTCTGTGGGTCTCTGTGCGAGTCTGTGGGTCTCTGTGTGAGTCTGTGGGTCTCTCTGTGATGACTCTACGGGTCTCTATGTGAGTCTATGCATCTCTGTGCGAGTCTGTGGGTCTCTGTGTGAGTCTGTGGGTCTCTCTGTGATGACTCTACGGGTCTCTATGTGAGTCTATGCATCTCTGTGCGAGTCTGTGGGTCTCTGTTTGAGTCTGTGGGTCTCTCTGTGATGACTCTACGGGTCTCTATGTGAGTCTATGGGTCTCTATGTGAGTCTGTGGGTCTCTGTGTGAGTCTATGGGTCTCTCTGTGTGATGACTCTATGTGAGTCTATGGTCTCTATGTGAGTCTATGGGTCTCTGTGTAAGTCTATGGGTCTCTGTGTGAGTCTGTGGGTCTCTGTGTGAGTCTGTGGGTATCTGTGTGATGACTCTATGGGTCTCTGTGTGAGTCTATGGATCTCTGTGCGAGTCTGTGGGTCTCTGTGTGAGTCTGTGGGTCTCTGTGTGATGACTCTATGGGTCTCTGTGTGAGTCTATGGATCTCTGTGCGAGTCTATGGGTCTCTGTGTGAGTCTGTGGGTCTCTCTGTGATGACTCTACGGGTCTCTATGTGAGTCTATGGGTCTCTGTGTGAGTCTGTGGGTCTCTGTGTGAGTCTATGGGTCTCTGTGCGAGTCTGTGGGTCTCTGTAAGTCTGTGGGTCTCTGTGTAAGTCTGTGGGTCTCTGTGTAAGGCTATGGGTCTCTGCATGAGTCTATGGGTCTCCGTGAGTCTATGGGTCTCTACGTGAGTCTATGGGTCTCTGCATGAGTCTGTGGGTCTCTGTGTGAGTCTATGGGTCTGTGTGTAAGTCTATGGGTCTCTATGTAAGTCTATGGGCCTCTGTGCGAGTCTATGGGTCTCTGCGTGAGTCTGTGAGTCTCTGTGCGAGTCTGTGGGTCTCTGTGCGAGTCTATGGGTCTGTGTGTAAGTCTGTGGGTCTCTATGTAAGTCTATGGGCCTCTGTGCGAGTCTATGGGTCTCTGTGCGAGTCTGTGGGTCTCTGTGCGAGTCTATGGGTCTGTGTGTAAGTCTGTGGGTCTCTATGTAAGTATATGGGTCTCTGCGTGAGTCTATGGGTCTCTGCGTGAGTCTATGGGTCTCTGTGTCAGTCTGTGGGTCTCTGTGTGAGTCTGTGGGTCTCTGTGTGATGACTCTATGGGTCTCTATGTGAGTATATGGGTCTCTGTGTGGTGAGTCTGTGGGTCTCTGTGTGAGTCTATGGGTCTCTGCGTGAGTCTATGGGTCTCTGCGCGAGTCTGTGGATCTCTGTGCGAGTCTACGAGACCCCGGTGTAATCTCTGCGGTTGGAGCTGAAACCCGGACCGGAGCCCAGACTCTCACCAGCGGGGCCGGCTCCGCGACCTCTGACCTCTGAGCAACCCGGGCCCTCTCTGCCCCCCGACAAAACATTTTTTATTTTTTAAGTTTAACGCTCAGAAACTATCATCTCGGGGGACACCACCTCACTGCCATCTGCGAGCCGCAGAGTAAACAGACGCTGTCTTTCCGACAGACCCGTTCTTCACCTGAGGACGGCTGCTTGCGTTGTGGCCGAAACGTCGTGAGAATTGTATTTTATTTTGTTTTATATTTTTATTATTTTATTATTTCCCTTCCACGTGACGACTTTACCGAAAGAACCAAGAAGAGTAAACAGAGCGTCGACGCGGCACCGACGATGGCGTGCGTGCGCGCGGGTAAGGCCGACGAGGTGGTGGTGGTGGAGGTGGTGGTGGTGGTGGAGGTGGTGGTGGTGGAGGTGGTGGTGGTGGTGGAGGTGGTGGTGGTGGTGGAGGTGGTGGAGGTGGTGGTGGTGGTGGTGGTGGTGGTGATGGAGGTGGTGGTGGTGGAGAAGGTGTTGGTGGTGGTGGTGGAGGTGGTGGTGGAGGTGGTGGTGGTGGTGGTGGTGGTGGGGGGGGTAGAGGCGCCCCACTCACCTCGTCGCAGCGGCAGGAGTTTGTTTTCGAGGACCTCGCGAGCGTCCGTGCCCTCGTCCATGAGGTCCAGCTTGGTGATGACACCGATGGTGCGAAGGCCTGCGGCACGGCAACGGGCGGCACGGCAACGGGTGTCACGGCAACGGGCGGCACGGCAACGGGCGGCACGGCAACGGGCGGCACGGCAACGGGCGGCACGGCAACGGGGTCAACCGCGGTTCACGAATGAGCGGCCATCTGGCACGCGCTTGACCCACACACCCCTTCACCTCCTCCACCACCGCCGCCATCGCCACCAACAACAACAACAACCGCCATTCGCCGCTAAGTGGCGGTGACGTCACCACGTCGCCTGTGCCAGGCTGTGTGCACGTTGAGGCCATGTGAAGTGTCGAACGCCCGCTGGCTAGGAGGTCACGGGGCAGACCCAGCAGGTGCAACGGGTCGACTGACAGATCACCATCACCACAATCAACAACAACAACAACAACAACCGCCATTCGCCGCTAAGTGGCGGCAACATCACCACGTCGCCTGTGCCAGGCTGTGTGCACGTTGAGGCCACGTGAAGTGTCGAACGCCCGCTGGCAGGAGGTCACGGGGCAGACCCAGCAGGTACAACAGGTCGACTGACAGATCACCACCATCAACAACAACAACAACAACCGCAATTTGCCACTAAGTGGCGGCAACGTCACCACGTCGCTTGTGCCAGGCTGTGTGCAAGTTGAGGCCACGTGACGTGTCACCACCACCACCATCCCTGTTACCTCCCCCAACTCTCCCCTCTCCCTGCCCTCTCCACTCTCTTCCCAGCGCTCCCTCCCTCCCTCTCCCCTCTCGCTCCGTGCGTGCCTCTCACCCTGCGGGTCCACCTCCTTGGCCATCTTGAGGGCGTCCGAGTTGGCCAGGTCGGTGTTGGCGGGCGACACGGCAAGCACCAGGCAGTTCTCCTGCGTGATGAACTGCAGCAGCATGTCGCGGATCTGGGCCTCGATGTCCACCGGCTGGTCCCCCACCGGCACCTTGGTGAGGCCCGGCAGGTCAATCAGGGTCAGGTTGAGCACTGGACGGTCGGGGCGGCGGGGAGAGGGGGGGGGGGGGAGGGGGGGGGAGGGGGGAGAGGGGGAGGGAGAGGGGGGGAGAGGGGGGGGGGAGAGGGGGAGGTTGAGGGAGGGAGTCGGTGAATGGGTGGGTGAGTGAGTTGGTGAGTGGGTGGGTGGGTGCATGCGTGAGTGGATGAGTGAGTGAATGGGTGAGTGAATGGGTGAGTGAGTGGGTGGGTAAGTGGGTGGGTGTGTGCGTGGGTGGATGAGTGAGTGGGTGAGTGGGTGGGCGTGTGCGTGAGTGTGTGGGTGAGTGAGTGGGTATGTGGGAGAGTGGGTGAGTGGGTGGGTGGGTGAGTGGGTGGGTGAATGTGTGAGTGGGTGAGTGGGTGAGTGAGTGGGTATGTGGGAGAGTGGGTAAGTGGGTGGGTGGGTGAGTGGGTGGGTGAATGTATGAGTGGGTGAGTGAGTGGGTATGTGGGAGAGTGGGTAAGTGGGTGAGTGAGTGGGAGAGTGGGTGAGTGGGTGGGTGAATGTGTGAGTGGGTGAGTGGGTGGGTGAGTGGATGGGTGAGTGGATGTGTGTCTGAGTAGATAAGTGAGTGGTTGAGCGAGTGGATGGGTGGGTGAGCGCATGGATGAGCGGGTGGGTGAGCGGGTGGGCGAGTGGGTGGGTGAGTGGTTGAGCGAGTGGATGGGTGGGTGAGCGCATGGGTGAGCGGGTGGGTGGGCGAGTGGGTGGGTGAGTGAGTGAGTGGTTGAGCGAGTGGATGGGTGGGTGAGCGGGTGGATGAGCGGGTTGGTGAGTGGGTGGGCGAGTGGATGGGTGGGTGAGCGAGTGGGCGGGTGGGTGGGTGAGCGAGTGGTTGAGCGAGTGGGTGGGTGAGCACGTGGGTGAGCGGGTGGTTGAGCAAGTGGATGGGTGGGTGGGTGGGTGAGCGGGTGGGCGAGTGGTTGAGCGAGTGGGCGGGTGGTTGAGCGCGTGGGCGGGCGGGCGAGGTCACCGTTGGGCGAGGAGACGCGCAGGTTGATGGGCACGTTGGAGATGTCTTTGTTAAGTGGGTGAGTGGATGGGTGAGTGGATGGGTGAGTGGTTGAGCGAGTGGATGGGTGGGTGAGTACATGGTTGAGCGGGTGGTTGAGCAAGTGGATGGGTGGGTGGGTGAGCGGGTGGGCGAGTGGTTGAGCAAGTGGGTGGGTGAGCGCGTGGGTGGGTGGGTGAGCGAGTGGTTGAGCTGGTGGGCGGGCGAGGTCACCGTTGGGCGAGGAAACGCGCAGGTTGATGGGCACGTTGGAGATGCCCTTGTTGGAGCCCGTGATCCTCTCCGTCTCCGCCTCGATCTCCTGACGCACCTCGTCAAAGTCGGTGAACACACGCCCCTTGATGTGTAGGAACTCGGCATACTCTGCACGGACGGACGGGGGGGGGGCACGGGGGGGGGGGACACGGGAGAGACACGGGGGGGGGGGCACGGGGGACATGGGAGAGACACAGGAGAGACACGGGGGTGAGGGGGACAAGTAGGTGGACACAAGGGGACATGGTGGGGGGGGGGGAACATGGAAGAGACACGGGGGGGGGGGGGAGGGGGACACGTAGCGTACACAGGAGACAAGGGAGATAGAGGATTATTACGCACAGGTGAACACGCGTGTGCGTGGCCCGTGTTCGAGCGTACACGCGTGTGCGTGGCCCGTGTTCGAGCGTTGCGCGCGTGCGCGAAGGGAGATGGAACAGATGGGGATCGTCTGCGGCGGTGATCCACCAAGCCTGGCTGCAGCCTGCACGTGCAGCTGTGCAAGAGGCACGGCTGCCTCTGCACCAGCACCAGAGGTCGCAACCGGGTACCCGATACCCGTACCCTACCCGATACCCGGCTACCCGTACACGGCCGGGTACGGGTACCCGTTTGCGACCCTGGTGCGGCCAGGTACGGGTACGGGTAGGCCGTGAGTCACTGGTGAGTCACCGTGTGTCACTCATTTCCCAACGTCTTGTCTCTTCTCACAATTCAAGTTCCTAGAATCAACCCACCCGCGCCTGCAACGTGGCTTCATCCCAGAGGTCGCAATCAGGTACCCGATACCCGTACCCTACCCGTACCCGGCCGGGTACGGGTAGGGTACGGGTACGGCCGGGTACGGGTACCCGTTTGCGACCCTGGTGCGGCCGGGTACGGGTACGGGTAAGGAATCATAACCCGTTTGCGACCTCTGCACCAGTACCTGTGTCGGACGTGCACAGCTGAAGAATCAGCGGTCTCCGCGTCACGATGCCAGATCCCCTCGGCAGGAAATCCCTAGAGACACACACGCGCGCGGACACAGACGCATTGATCAAGTGCTCCGAGTGTGTAGCGGCACTCATTGGTGAAGGCCGGCACGGCTACAAAAAGCTCTTTTTTAAATCCTTTATATTAAGTTCGCTTGCTTGCTTGCTTAGGACCGTGCAAATCTTTCGGTCGTTTTTTAACCCACTTCCCGTGATCCAATCGAGCTGACATTTTGCACACAGACTCGTTGTGCGTGACAATTAATTTTCGTGAAATTTTTTTCCCAAAATTTTACACATTTTAGGACAAAAAAATTATAATTAATTACCAATTGCTTAATGGTGCAATGCAATCATCTGACCCATAGGTGGCAGCCATCTCAAGCCAGAGGACGAGAGGACTCTAGCCGCCACGCATATAAAGGATTTATAGTGAAAAACTTTGTTTTTACGGGTTATACTTATATTTTACACGCTTTTTATTAAGTCACGATGTCTGTTGTTGTTGTATCCTCAAATCTTGTAACTCAATTTTTACCCACTTCCCAATGTGGCATCGACTGCAAACTCGGTATACTTGTGTCATACTGATGACAAAACTATATTCTATCATAAAATTTTAAAAAAATAATTTTAACATGTTTTTACATGTTATGTTTCGGCTTGGGTCTAATTGTCCACGCTCAACTCACGTTGGCTGTAAATCACCACGGCCCCTCACGTTGTGGCAAGCTTCGGGGCCACTTCCTGGAGTCGTGGAGTTCTGCCATTACTCGTACGGTACATTTCATTAAATCGTGTTTTTAAAAAAGTTTTTAAAAATATTACTTATTCAGAAGTGACCACAGAGACCCACAGAGACCCATCCTCATAGAGACCCACAGAGACCCATACTCATAGAGACCCACAGAGACCCATCCACATAGAAACTCACAGAGGCCCATCTTCATAGAAACTCACTAGCCACCGTGATGATGATGAGAGAGAGAGACACGCAAAGTCCAAATATACAGAAGGCGTCGTCAGGGTTGGGATCAACCCCACAACATCCTGTACACCAGGCGAGGTAGTCAACATCTCCTAGCCACCGTGATGATTATGATGAGAGAGAGACACGCAGACTCCAAATATACAGCAGGCATCGTCAGGGTCGGGAACGAACCCACGACCTCCTGTACACCAGGCGAGGTAGTTAACATCTCAAAGCCACCGGGGCGGGCGGGAGAGATGCCACTGTTGTCTTAAATGATGGGGTGAATTGTGGGTAACGCCCACCTCGACTTCCGGTGACCAGTGTGGAAGAGGAGGCTTTAAAAAAAAAAAAGTTGTTCGAACTCTTCTTGAGTGGATATCCCTTATAGCGGCCTCTAGCGGCCACTACACTATACACTACACACTAGTGCTGTACTAGTATACACTATACACTACACTACACACTAGTGCTGTACTAGTATACTACACTATACACTACACTATACACTACACACTAGTGCTGTACTAGTATACTACACTATACACTACACTATACACTACACACTAGTGCTGTACTAGTATACTACACTATACACTAATGCTGTACTAGTATACTACACTACACTATACACTAGTGCTGTACTAGTATATTACACTATACACTACACACTAGTACTGTACTAGTATACTACATTATACACTACACTATACACTACACACTAGTACTGTACTAGTATACTACACTATACACTACACTATACACTACACACTAGTGCTGTACTAGTATACTACACTATACACTACACTATACACTACACACTAGTACTGTATTAGTATACTACACTATACACTACACTATACACTACACACTAGTGCTGTACTAGTATACTACACTATACACTACACTATACACTACACTATACACTACACACTACACACTAGTGCTGTACTAGTATACTACACTATACACTACACTATACACTACACACTAGTGCTGTACTAGTATACTACACTATACACTACACACTAGTGCTGTACTAGCATACTACACTATACACTACACACTAGTACTGTACTAGTATACTACACTATACACTACACTATACACTACACACTAATGCTGTACTAGTATACTACACTATACACTACACACTAGTGCGGTACTAGTATACTACACTATACACTACACTATACACTACACACTAGTGCTGTACTAGTATACTACACTGTACACTACACTATACACTACACTATGCACTACACTACACACTAGTGCTGTACTAGTATACTACACTATACACTACACACTAGTGCTGTACTAGTATACTACACTATACACTACAGTATACACTACACTACACACTACACACTAGTGCTGTACTAGTATACACTATACACTACACACTAGTGCTGTACTAGTATACTACACTATACACTACACACTAGTGCTGTACTAGTATACTACACTATACACTACACTATACACTACACTACACACTACACACTAGTGCTGTACTAGTATACACTATACACTACACTACACACTACACACTAATACTGTACTAGTATACTACACTATACACTACACTATACACTACACACTAGTGCTGTACTAGTATACTACACTATACACTACACTATACACTACACTCTAGTGCTGTATTAGTATACTACACTATACACTACACTTATACACTACACACTAGTGATGTACTAGTATACACTATACACTACACTACACACTACACTATACACTACACTATACACTACACACTAGTGCTGTACTAGTATACACTATACACTACACTACACACTACACACTAATACTGTACTAGTATACTACACTATACACTACACTATACACTACACACTAGTGCTGTACTAGTATACACTATACACTACACTATACACTACACTATACACTACACACTAGTGCTGTACTAGTATACACTATACACTACACTATACACTACACTATACACTACACACTAGTGCTGTACTAGTATACTACACTGTACACTACACTATACACTACACTATGCACTACACTACACACTAGTGCTGTACTAGTATACTACACTATACACTACACACTAGTGCTGTACTAGTATACTACACTATACACTACAGTATACACTACACTACACACTACACACTAGTGCTGTACTAGTATACACTATACACTACACACTAGTGCTGTACTAGTATACTACACTATACACTACACACTAGTGCTGTACTAGTATACTACACTATACACTACACTATACACTACACTACACACTACACACTAGTGCTGTACTAGTATACACTATACACTACACTACACACTAATACTGTACTAGTATACTACACTATACACTACACTATACACTACACACTAGTGCTGTACTGGTAACGAATTGGCCACGCTGTTTACCTGACAACCCCTTACTTGTTAGCTGTGTCGGGGTGGTGGCGGCTTTAACGACACATCATTTATATTTACGCGAAAGCCACCCCCTAACCACGACTAACTAACCAACCACTTTAACAAACATTTCCAGCGTTGTTCGCCGAATAACGGTACGCGTCTCATAACACCACGAGAGGGCGACGTCGCCGCAGTCTCGCGGCTTACCGGGGCCGAGTCGCGCCTTGGCCGGCAGGGACCACTCAGGATAGTCCGGCGCTCGCCCACGAAAGACCGACAAAAGTAGGCCTCAATTTACAAAAAAAAAATTTTTAAACGTAAACAATTTTTTTTTTAGATAATGATGATCGTGGTGATGGTGGTGATGGTTCGTTGTTTTTACCTGCCCACGAAATTCTCAAGGACGGAGCTTTTGCCGGCGCTTTGCGATCCCACCACGGCAATCTGCGGCAAATCCAGGCTGCAATTCTGCCCTATGGCCGTGAACGCGTCCTGCATTCGATTTACGAGAGGAATTAAATCTTCCATTCCCGCGGTTCCCCATGATCAATCGTCGTTGTTTGTTTGTTGTTTTGTTGTTGTTGTTGGAATATTTAAATATTTTTTTTTTACCCTTCGCTTTACAATTACAACACAATTACACGCAACGAAGAAAAAAATCAAATTTAACCCCCCCCCCCCTCGTCAATAACGATGCACTTGTTATTTTGTTGTTGTTGTTATTATTTGCCAGCAATTCCTTTGCCGCTCGGGGCTTTTACACCGACATCACAGCTGCCCGCGCCGCTGCATTGATGTCAATGGTGCTCGCCGCGGTGCTCAATACCAACCACCCACCACCCCTCCACTCGAACCGCGCGGTCGCGAATGGTACGGTCCGAGGTGTATTGATTTAACCGGGGGCGCGCGCGTGGGATGTACCACTACGAATATAAGTTGGGGGGGGGGGTGAGATTTAAAGGTCTGTTTACAATTTTTTTTTGCCTGAATTGAAGGCGCATTGCAGTATTTACGACCAACCCCAAATTAAATAATGGGAACGTCCAGGATTGTTTACTCCAAATCGGTTGTCGAGTGGGACGCACGTTCAACGGAGTGACGATTGTTCCTAATACAATGTTTGTACATTTTTATTATTATTAAAAAACTGAGCCATTGCAGTGTTATTCAAACTACCCCTAATTCATAATGGTACGACCCGCGCCCCGGCGATTCTAATGGGCGTTGCGGGCAAAACCATTTCATTTACAGGGGTAGTGAACATTCATCTCGTTTCAAGACAGAGGCGCATTGCAGCATTTCCAAATACCCCTAAAAATGCGTAATGGTATAATCCGAAATACTACTGGCGATGAGCCGCAAGGGGTAAACACCATTACGTTTAAGGGGTGATTTGTTGATATGGCGTGCGGTGTATTTCAAAGTGGCACAGGAGTCATCTTGAAGGCAATGGTCCAATCCACTGTTTATAGAGATGTGTGCCATTTCAATACACAGAGGATGGTGGTTAATTTAAGATTTGAAGCTTTTGTGACTGCAAGGATTCATATTCTTAGGTTTCTTTCGGTAAAGTCACGTAGGTAAAAAATTAAAATTAATAAAAGTAAAATTAAAATAAAATAAAAAATCACGACGTTTCGGAGGCAACATAAGCTTCCGTCTTCAGGTGGAACCGTCACAGCACGAAAGCTGAAACGTCGTGATTTTTATTTTATTTTTATTTTACTTTGATTAATTTTAATGTTTTACCTACGTGACTTTACCGAAAAAAACCTAAGAATAGGATGGTGGTTATACGGTGTACGCATTTGATTGCGGCTATGAAGTGCCGTAAAAATTTAGCGTACGAAACATCCCTCAATAAACAATTGTTGAACCCATGCGGCCGTTAAGCGGGGATAGGCGTGGAACGGCCCATTGTCACAACGGGGGGGGGGGGGGGGGGTTACGGGCCAAGGTGAACATTTCAATCCGGCAGACGTCACGCCTGTCCACAGGGGCCGTCCATAAATGACGTCACGCGATTTTGGAGGATTTTTGACACCCCCCTCCTCGTCACACGGCGTCATAAAAAAAGTTAGACACCCCCTCAAATATGACATTACAAAGCTCTGCCCCCCCCCCCCAAACCATATTTCCATTTTTAAAATAACACAAACTTCAAATCGCTTTTTAAACTATTGTCATTGTAGTGCGTATTTAATGTGGCGCTGCACTCTGATGTTGTAGGAGTTATAACAATTCTATATTTTCTTGGTTCTTTCGGTAAAGTCACGTAGAATGGAAATAATAAAATAATAATAAAACATAATAAAATAATTCTCACGACGTTTCGGCCACAACGCAAGCAGCCGTCCTCAGGTGAAGAACAGGTCTGTCGAGAAGACAGAGTCTGAATGAGACACCCCAGGCTTGGAGCGTCTATTTAATTTTATTATTTCCATTCTACGTGACTTTACCGAAAGAACCAAGAAGATGAATCCCTGCAGTCACGAAAGCTTTAAATCGAAAAATTATATATTTATTTGAAGTTGCGCATTTTTATGCGACGTCACATTTCTCAAACCCCCCCCCCCCCCTCCGTAGGTGCGTGACGTCATTTATGGACGGCCCCATAACCGTGTGTGGGGGTGGAGGTATTTGCTCCACGTTTTTACCCACAACGTGAGAATTGCCACCGCTGGCCCACGATTTGGCCGTCGAGATGAGCGCAAAGCCCCCGTTGTGCGAGGAAGAGTGACTTTGACTGCAGCACTGCAAGTAGGTTGACGACCCATAATGCGATTGCATTTGCGGCCCATTGGATCGGAAGTGCAATGTGCCCAAGCCAGAGGTCGCAAACGGGTTTTGATTCCTTACCCGTACCCTACCCGACCGCACCAGGGTCGCAAATGGGTACCCGTACCCGCACCCGGCCGGGTACGGGTACCCGTTCCCTACCCGTACCCTACCCGAAATGAGTGACAAACGGTTACTCACCAGTGACTCGCGGCCTACCCGTACCCGTAACCGGCTGCACCAGGGTCGCAAACGGCTACCCGTACCCGGCCGGGTACGGGTAGCCGGGTATCGGGTAGGGTACGGGTTTTGGGTACCCGATTGCGACCTCTGGCCCAGGCATCGCACGCACCGCGAAGAATTCGTGAACTTTGCAGGAGCCTTCTGAAAACCATTTCTCGAGACGGAGGCTTTTTTTCTTTTCCGGGCGAGCGAAGAGCGCATTCTCTCACCATGCGATAATAACCACAAATCTGTCCACAATTATACAACAGCACCATCATCACCATCACTATCACCACACACCCCGCCATCATCACCAGCGGCAACAGAACCATCATGACCAACACCATCACCACCAACAACAGCTCCATCATCACCACTAACACCATCATCGCCACCACCAACATCATCATCGCCATCACCAACACCATCATCATCTCTACCAACACCATCATCATCATCACGACCAACACCATCATCATCTCTACCAACACCATCATCATCATCACCACCAACACCATCATCATCATCATCGCCACCACCAACACCATCATCATCGCCACCACCAACACCATCATCGCCACCACCAACACCATCATCATCACTACCAACACCATCATCACTACCAACACCATCATCATCATCACCACCAACACCATCATCATCATCACTACCAACACCATCATCACTACCAACACCATCATCATCATCACCAACACCATCATCATCATCACCACCACCGTCACCACCAACACCATCACCATCATCACCACCAACACCATCATCACCACCAACACCATCATCATCACGACCAACACCATCATCATCACCACCAACACCATCATCATCATCGCCACCACCAACACCATCATCATCACTACCAACACCATCAGCATCATCACTACCAACACCATCATCATCACCACCAACACCATCATCATCATCGCCACCACCAACACCATCATCATCATCACTACCAACACCATCATCACCACCAACACCATCAGCATCATCACTACCAACACCATCATCACTACCAACACCATCATCATCATCACCACCAAAACCATCATCATCACCACCACCGTCACCACCAACACCATCATCACCACCAACACCATCATCACCACCAACACCATCATCATCACGACCAACACCATCATCATCACCACCAACACCATCATCATCATCGCCACCACCAACACCATCATCATCATCATCACTACCAACACCATCATCACTACCAACACCATCATCATCATCACCACCAACACCATCATCATCATCGCCACCACCAACACCATCATCATCATCACTACCAACACCATCATCACCACCAACACCATCAGCATCATCACTACCAACACCATCATCACTACCAACACCATCATCATCATCACCACCAAAACCATCATCATCACCACCACCGTCACCACCAACACCATCATCACCACCAACACCATCATCACCACCAACACCATCATCATCACGACCAACACCATCATCATCACCACCAACACCATCATCATCATCGCCACCACCAACACCATCATCATCATCATCACTACCAACACCATCATCACTACCAACACCATCATCATCATCATCACCACCAACACCATCATCATCATCGCCACCACCAACACCATCATCATCATCACTACCAACACCATCATCACTACCAACACCATCATCATCATCACCACCAACACCATCATCATCATCATCACCACCACCGTCACCACCAACACCATCACCATCATCACCACCAACACCATCATCACCACCAACACCATCATCATCACGACCAACACCATCATCATCACCACCATCATCATCACCACTAACACCATCATCACCACGTGACTTTACCGAAAGAACCAAAGCGTATGGATTTCTGCAGTTTACGAAAGCTCGAAATCAAGATTTCGATAAATTCTCTAATTAGTCTTGGCCAGTAGGAGCTATTCTTTGGTTCTGTTGGTAAAGTCACGTATGCAGAGAAAGTAATAAATTAAATACTAGCATACGACGTTTCGATTGCAACACAAGCAATCATCATCAGGTATAAATGAAATCGAAACACAAATCTAGTATAGTTAGAAATGTAATGTAATGCAACAGAGAGTCGGATAACATAAGTCAACACCCTACCACCTGGTTGATTACGTTCTTCCTGAAAATGCTACATTTGAGAGAGAGAGAGATCAAACACAGAACCAGAGACATTATAGACAGACATACAAGCAGACAGATATCACAGAGATACATAGAGAGAGACGTACAAAGGCACACAGAGAAACCACGTCTCTGTGTCGAGGCCTGGTTGATTACGTTCTTCCTGAGAATGCTAAATTTGAGAGATAAAACACCGAACCAGAGACATATAGACAGACATATAATTATAAACGGATATCACAGAGATACATAGACGCACAGTAAGAGCTAGTTTTGCACAGAACGGATAAACAACACGACGTTTAAACGCCTGGCCCGACCCGAGGGGGGAGGGGGGGGAAAGAAAAGGAGGTCGTGCCAGTAGATTTGTAATTTTTTAAAGTTTTAATTCGGGCAAAATATACACATTTGTTTTCTCTCTCTCGCTCTCCCACCGTGGCGACGAGTCACATTATTTGGAGCCGAGAGGGGTCCTCACGGCGCGAGTTGCTGTCTGTGTTGGTTTCATTTCCTTTCCAGCCTCCTCCAAAATCCGAGGCGTCGGTGGGTGTGGGGAAGGATGGACCGCGACACAAACCAACGGACAGACGACCATCGCCGCGGACATCCCGTTACTTAATGTTTCTTATAACCGGCGGGTTGGGGAAGAAGTGGGTTTGGTGGGGGGGAGGGGTGTGTGCGGGGGGGGGGGGAAAATAATAAGCGAGAAACTCCCACCCACCACCCCTCCCCCCCCCCCCACCTTGGTATAGCGACTAAATATAATATGGTTTTTTTGTGTGAAAGTTTTTCGTTTAAAATACAAAGTTTTTATTATTTTGTTTAAAACTGAGAACTTAAAATGAAGAAAATTCGATACATTTATGTTGTTGTTGTTGTTGTTGGTGGTGTTGGTGTCTGTTTGTTGTTGTTGTTGCGTCGGTGGATGGGATGATTGGGCAGGTTGTTGGTGGTGGTACAGCGCGGACCTGAGGTTGAGTGGGACACGCGGTCAACATCGGGTGGTACCACAGCAGAGAAGTCGGTCAATCACACAGCGGAAGGGGGTCAGTAAACACACACAGCGGGGTCGGTCAAACACCCGTTCCCCGCTGAACACCACATCGGTGCACCATCCTCCTTCTTGAACTACTCCATTCGAAACGTGGGAGGCCTCCTGAGAAAACCTTCACAAACGTTCAGGCTGGACCCAGGCCTACGATCCAGTGGCTCTATCCGGCAGGCGAGAGATTACTCCCGTCGGCTGGGTCCTGTAGCCACCGCATGCCCAGCCACCGCATGCCCAGCCACCGCATGCCCAGCCACCGCATGCCCAGCCACCGCATGCCCAGCCACCGCATGCCCAGCCACGGCATGCCCAGCCACCGCATGCCCAGCCACCGCATGCCCAGCCACCGCATGCCCAGCCACCGCATGCCCAGCCACCGCATGCCCAGCCACCGCATGCCCAAGCAACTTCTGTTTGGCCGGACAGACGATGGGGGCTTAAACGGGTGCGGCACGGGCTCGAGAAGAGATGGATGTGATATGGTACGGGAGGATGTGGAGCCGAGTGGACTTGCCGATGACCGGTACCGGCGGTGTCAAGATCGGCCTCTGTGGAGAAGGGTCGTGAACGACGCTGCTGCCGCTGCTGCTGGGCAGTTGAAGGCAGCAGTCGCCCTCCAGCAACAGCAGAGGGCAGAGGAGCGACGCTCACAACAACGAGCGGAGCGCCGGGCGGCTAAAACGCAGCGATGTGGCACAGCAGAGGTTTACAGGTGGTGCATCTGCCAATCATCTCAGCCAGTCAACCCATGGCACTAACTGAGTCTGTCCCGTGACATCCTTCCAGCAGAGAACCTTTACCTGTATCCCCCAATTATAATTCCCACACAACCTGCCAAAGATCCCAGCCACGAATTCACGTGTCCTGAAAGTGCACCGAGCCTGGCACGCGTAAAGATGTTGACGTCACTGCCACTTGGTGGCGAATGGCAGCAGCAGTTGTGCACGCGCGCGCGCACGCACGCACGCGAATATTAGAAACTCTTAAGTTTTTTGTCGTAAGTTCGGACGACGTAGCAGGAATTAACGTGTCACTTTGTTTTTTGTTCGGGTTAACGTTTAAAAAAAAAAAATGGACAAAGTGAAAACGACGTGGCGAGATAATATCGCGCGATCTCATCAAAACACGGATGTCGGGCAAGGCATCGACACATCGCAATCGCGGTGGATAAACTCTGCCCAAGTGTTCACAATGATAATCGCAACGCAGGTGTGGGGACAATGAACCACCATAACAACAAATAAACTCGTTCCGTATTCTCCGCTTCATAAGACGCGTTTCACGCCCCCCCCCCCGCCCCCCCCCGCCCCCCCCCTGTATTTCGTCCGAAGATTTTGCTATCGCGCTTTCGGCGGACGTGTTGGATAACGGCCCACTGAAGTGGATAAGATAGAGCTACATCCGAGATCACGACGTAAATTGACGCTCGGGCGGTACCAATAGAGCAGCAGCACTTTCCCAGACGTACAAGCGTAACGTCCGTCGCGTGATTTAACCGAGCTAAATGTAGCCAGGGTTATTTTTTTTTCTCTGGGTGTGCAGTCATTGGTGAGCGGCCTGGGACCATCAACTCACGACACTTGAGAACACGGTTTAATCACAAGTCAGTCGGTGCGAGTCTACGGCTCTCCGTGCGAGTCTATGGATCTCCGTGCGAGTCTACGGATCTCCGTGTGCGAGTCTACGGATCTCCGTGTGCGAGTCTGTGGATCTCCGTGCGAGTCTACGGGCCTCCGTGCGAGTCTGTGGCTCTCCGTGCGAGTCAATGGATCTCCGTGCGAGTCCATGGGTACCTGAGGAAGGAGGGAAGGATGGGCCAGGGAGAAGAGCTGGGACCCACCCCCCCGCCCGTCCTGAGCGAGGAGTGGAAAACTAGACACACCCGATACCCGGCCGGGTATCGGGTAGGGTACGGGTATCGGGTACCCGATTGCGACCTCTGGGATGAAGCCACGTTGCAGGCGCGGGTGGGTTGATTCTAGGAACTTGAATTGTGAGAAGAGACAAGACGTTGGGAAATGAGTGACAAACGGTGACTCACCAGTGACTCACGGCCTACCCGTACCCGGCCGCACCAGGGTCGCAAACGGGTACCCGTACCCGGCCGAGTACGGGTAGCCGGGTATCGGGTATCGGGTACCCGGTTGCGACCTCTGGTTCGTTCCCAGTGCAAGGGGGAAGAGTAGGCAAAAGGGAGCGCGGGGAAACGGTGGCGCTAGTCCAGACCTGTGGAGGCCGACAGCCCCCGGGCGTGGGGAGGAGGGGGGGCACAAGATTGGGGTTGGACCTGGGTGCGTCTTATAAATCCGGAGAATAGCAAACGGCAATTTTTACGCCCCGAAGCGACGCCCGTCAACTCGTCGCGGCGAAACCCGACGAAAGACCCTTTTGCGCGATCGTTTAAAAAAAAAAAGCACGTCTTTTATTTTTTTGTCGACGTAGTTTGGGGGGGGGGGGGGGGTGACACCCAAGACAGGACGTGGTTAAAATAATGCGTCAAAAAAATAAAAACCCCGAAAAATTCTGCGCTAAAACGGTTCCCCCTCCCGTTAAAACGTAGGCCGTGCGTATACTGTACACACCCTGCGTACGCATTCACGCACACTGTACACACGGGTCATGCAAACTCACTCCCTGACCATTTTCCAACCATCACATTTGCTTGCTTGCATCATGTTCCCAGGTTCATTTACATTTGCAAATTGCACGGGGGAGACGGGGGAGAGGGGAAGAGTGAGTTATGAAGGTCAAATGCAAGTGTGAGGTGGTGGTGCTTTTACGGTCGTGTGCGCATTGATGCGACTCCAACGAGTTCCTGGTGCGGTGCGGTGCTTGGTAGTGAAACATCGAGACGGCAGGCGACCGGTCCACCCGCCCAGCCTTGAGTGCCGTGCCTTAGGCCGACAGAGGCGCTGCTGTTGCTGCTGCTGCTGTTGCTGCTGTTGCTGCTGTTCGCAAACAGCGGCGTTTTGCCCCCCCCGCCTAGTCCCGTTCGAAAGGCTGCCACGGAGCGATCCCTCGTCTTCGATGCGCGCAGTCGGGTAGCGAAAATCGGGCCGCGTGTGCGAGTGCGTTCATATATACGTGTATAGACGTGCGCGTGTACGAGAGAGAGTACGTATAAAACAGTATTTAAGTGTGAGGGACGACGCGACCCATTGAAAGACGTCGCAGACGCAAAGCCGGGGACCCCCCCCCACCCCCCTCCATGTTAATCTGGAGCTTGCGTTGGTGACCAGATGAGGTGAAATAAAAACTTTTTTTTCCACCCCTCCCAAATAAAACTTCCAATTCGCTACCGCAGGCCGCCACGTACCCGCCCCCAACTCTCCCGCCTCCGGTGACATCACCGTGATGATGACGTCACAAAGGGAGGCGGGGCACGCCGTCCACACGTCACAATGGGCGGCAACCACGTGCGTTTCTCTCGCTCTCACACGCCACCTGCTGGCGGGCTCAAGGGCCTCCATCCCGCGCTGCACCAGAGGACGCGCCCTGGGGGAATCCGCACGGGATCTTTGAGGCGGCAAGGGGTGTACAACTTCGGCCGACTCTTTCTAACTCCCCCCCCCGCCCCCCCGCCTGACCTTTTGAAGACGTGGGGGACAAGGCCCCGTAGCTTAACCCCCCACAATACGTGCTCCCGCCAAAGCGACTCTTGGGTACGCCCTGCCCTGCTGCTGCTGCTGGGTGGACAGAGGTGGCGGTGAGAGAGGAGATTTGAGAAACCTGCACCGCCCCCCCTCCCCCCCCCCCGTTGTTTCAACTGCCGCGCTGCCGGGAGATGGAATCAAACCGGGAGATGGAATCAAACCGGGAGACGGAATCAAACCCGGAGCGACGGAATCAAACCCGGGGCGACGGCCCTCCCGGATTGGCTAGCCCGGCGGCGTTGTGGTGCGCGGGGAACACGGACGGCGAGCGAAGCAGCGATCGTGCAAAGATGTTAGCCAATCAAAAAGAAGGGGGCGGAGGGGGAGCGTTTGACACAACGCCCTACTAACCAATGGGATTACTCGATCCGCGCATCGCTCGCCGACGAAGCGACGCTCTTAACGCGGCCGTCGAATCGACCGCGAGCACAACCCATACAAGAGACCCCCCCCCACCCCCCCCCCCCCCCCCCTACGATTCGCAAGATCGTTACACGGGCAGAGAGACGACGCCCCCTTGCCGGGCAACGTGGGCGCCTATAATTTGCGTCCAGGACGATCCGCCGATTTCGTCGGACGTCCGATTTCATCGCATTGCAGCGCTCAACAACCCCCCGACACGGACCGCTGTGGCGGTGGCAGCAACAGCGGTGCACTGTGGGAGAACGGACGTAGCGGACGTGGCATGAGAGAGGGAGCGACATGAGGGGGTGGGTGGGTGTTGGACATTGTAAGTCACCGCCAATCGCTCTGCACCTTGTCGCTAGGCGACGGGGGGGACCATCCCGGCAATATCTATACTTTAATATTCATTTATATTTACAGGAGAGCTTTTTAAAACTGCCGCCGTGTGGCGGGGGAGGAGGAGGGGTCCGAAGCGCTGGGGGGGGGGGGGTGGGGGCACGGAGCGTCTGCCCCCCCCCTCACCACACCCCGATTCGCCATAACCTACGGCGACGAGACGGCGGATAGCGAAACGCAGAGGTAGGCGACGGGCACCGACAGAGGGACGTGTGCGCGTCCCACCACCCCCCCCACCCCCCCCCCAACCCACTTTGCAGGTGGGTCGCGTCGTCCCCCATCGTTCACGATTTGCGTCGCAATAAGTAAAAGCAGCTTGAGATCTTTCTTTAAAGATTTCCGAGCAATTAGGTTTCTGTGTCGGGGGATGGATGGGTGGGGTGGGTGGGTGCAGAATTAAAGCGTGGGGGGTGCAAAGGGGGTGTCGGACGGGTGCGATGGGAGGGGGGTCCTTGGTCCATCTCTCGTCGAGAGAGTTCGACGCTGACGGTGCGACGGAAGGTGGTTTTAAGTGCAGTTTAACGCCTCTGCGAGATGCGCAAAATACGTTTAAAATATGGGGAGGTGGGCAGATGGACGGACAATTGGGAAAGTGCTGCCCCCCCCTCCCCCCCGCCCCCAAAACGTGGATTACAGGTTGCGCACACGAAGCGGGATCGCTCGGAAGTAGTTCAGCGCTGTCCATTTGGGTAGCCGTTCCCCAACACGCGAAGAATTGGCACATCTCTTACGCGAGTCCAGATTTGAAGCCGGACGGTGCAATCAATCGGGATTTCAGGAAGAAGGACATGGGGGGGGGGGGGGGAAGGGAAGAATTTTTGAGAAATGAGAAGAAAAATACTGAGCGTGCGTTTTGGGAGGAAAATCCGCAGTCGTGGAGAATAAATAAAGATGCACGGGCAAAATTTGTGGGACGAAAAAACGAATTTCGTTCAGAAAACTTCCTCGAGGGATGTCCTGATGAAGCCTCCTTGGGGGAGGGAGGTAGGGAGGTAGGTAGGGAGGTAGGTAGGGAGGTAGGAAGGTAGGTAGGAAGGTAGGGAGGGAGGTACGGAGATAGGTAGGTAGGGAGATCCCCAGAATCGCTCCAGTCGGGGAAGTAAATCATTGGGACATCGGTCGTGATGACGATAAACCTTCACAGAGAACCGTTGTAGAGAAACCACGTGGTTTGATCACGGCCAATCGCCGCACTCCGTCAGACCAAGGACCCCCCCTCTCGTCGACAGCCCGCGCGAGCCTGCGTGATGTTTGTGTGTTGTGTGCGGTGGTGGTGGTGGTGGTGACGGGAGGAGGTGGGTGGGTTGGTGGGGATGGTTGAAGGAAAACGGAGGAGATGTGGCGCTAGGTGCTAGATCACGTCCACCTCTTTCACCTCCTCATCGGCAATCAAAACGTCCTCAGCCAAGGGCAACTTCATGATGGTTCTGAACACTGCCTCCTCAAGGTTTTGTTTCTCTGGTCCAAGCCTCCGTTCACCACTCGCCTCCCCCTCCCCCCCCCATCCACCCGGTCCCTCGCCCGGCTACCCGCGGTGCCCAGGAGATGCCATCAGGAGGTCGTGGGTTCGATCCCGACCCCGACGATGCCTGCTGCTGTATATTTGGAGTTTGCGGTGTCTCTCTCTCTCTCATCATCATCATCATCACGGTGACTATGAGATGTTAACTACCTCGCCTGGTATACAGGAGGTCCGTGGGTTCGATCCCGACCCTGACGATGCCTGCTGCTGTATATTTGAAGTTTGCGGTGTCTCTCTCTCTCTCTCATCATCATCACGGTGGCTATGAGATGTTAACTACCTCGCCTGGTATACAGGAGGTCCGTGGGTTCGATCCCGACCCTGACGATGCCTGCTGCTGTATATTTGGAGTGTGCAGTGTCTCTCTCTCTCTCATCATCATCACGGTGGCTAGGAGATGTTAACTACCTCGCCTGGTATACAGGAGGTCGTGGGTTCGATCCCGACCCTGACGATGCCTGCTGCTGTATATTTGAAGTTTGCGGTGTCTCTCTCTCTCTCATCATCATCACGGTGACTATGAGATGTTAACTACCTCGCCTGGTATACAGGAGGTCCGTGGGTTCGATCCCGACCCTGACGATGCCTGCTGCTGTATATTTGGAGTGTGCAGTGTCTCTCTCTCTCTCTCATCATCATCATCACGGTGGCTAGGAGATGTTAACTACCTTGCCTGGTATGCAGGAGGTCGTGGTATGGTCGCGTCGATTATCCTCAAGACTCCTCCAGTGTTTTCCCTCCACGTGCAATTCGTGAGCCAGTTTCCTTTTCATCTCTGCCCTTATCAAGTCATCCTTCCACGTGCGGACCTTTGTCTTAATTCTAAGTTGATCACTCTTCAGGTACAGGTTAGATGCAGCATCCTTCTGCAGCGGTACATTTCGAGCGCCAATATCTGATCTGGTCAGAATGGAGGATTACACCTAAGGCCCGTTTGAGTTGCGTAGCTCTTTATCGCGAGGCGATAAGCTTGACGAAGCGGCTTATCATCACGTGGAAATTTACAGCAGCCAAACGCTCCGAACGCACGTCCATTCTAAAATGTGGAAGGGAAAAACCGGAGGACCCGGGACAAAACAATCCACGCGACCATTGGGGGAGGAGAGAGAGAGAGAGACGCCAACGCCAAATATACAGCAGCAGACGTCAGGGTCGGGATCGCTACCCGCGACCTCCTGTATACCGGGCGAGGTAGTCAACGTCTCGTAGCCACCGTGATGATGATGATGAGAGAGAGAGAGACGCAAACTCCAAATATACAGCAGCAGCAGGCGTCAGGGTCGGGATCGCTACCCGCGACCTCCTGTATACCGGGCGAGGTAGTTCACGTCTCCTAGCCACCGTGATGATGATGATGAGAGAGAGAGACGCCAACTCCAAATATACAGCAGCAGGCGTCAGGGTCGGGATCGCTACCCGCGACCTCCTGTATACCGGGCGAGGTAGTCAACGTCTCGTAGCCACCGCAGCAGTCAACGAAAGTAGCGAGGATGAAGAGTAGTGGGCGAGGGGCGGGCACCGAGAGAGACTCCACAACACATCCCGAATCTCGAAGATTAACTCTCGGTCGTGGAACGGACCGAGAGAAACCTCCTCCGTCTCCACCACGGTTCGCTCCACCGAAAACTACCCCCCCCACCCGCCCCGCCCCCCGCTGACTCATCCTTCTCTTTCAAAACCTCTTGCACCACCAACTCAACCACCACCAACTCAACCACCACCAACTCAACCACCACCAACCACCAAGGCAACAACCTCCTTCATCTCACACCACCACCACCAAGTCCCACACCTCCTCCCGTGAACGCCGCCATATGCACACATCCACCACCACCTTTCCTCTTCTGTCGCCACCCCTTCACCTCGACCCACCACCATCACCACCATCACCACCATCACCACCTCCACCTCCTCCGTGGCTCAGGTGAGCTGGTGAGGAGCTTCGAGCATCTCCATGAGGAAGGTGTCGATGGGCGTGTCTCCGATGAGCTTGAAGAAGAAGAGGTGCTCCAGGCACTTGAGGCCAATGGAGCGCAGAGCCGGCAGCCGCAGCAGCAGCTTCGCAAACCTGCAACACACACGCACACGTTCACACGTGTGTGTACAGACACACACACACGTGTGTATACACAGACACACACGCACACGTGTGTGTGTGTATACACAGACACGCACGCACACACGTGTGTATACACAGACACGCACGCACACACGTGTGTATACACAGACACGCACGCACACGTGTGTATACACAGACACACACACATTTACATGTGTGTATACAGACAGACACACACGCACACACGTGTGTGTGTGTATACACAGACACGCACGCACACACGTGTGTATACACAGACACGCACTCGCACTCGTGTGTACAGACAAACACACTCACACTCGTGTGTACAGACAAACACACACACATTTACACGTGTATACAGACAGACACACACACACGTGTGTACAGAAACACTCACAAGTGTGTATACACACACACACACACGCGTATACACAGACACGCACACACACACGTGTGTATACACAGACACACACACCCACACGTGCACACACACACAAACACAAACACGTGCAGTGTGTCGTAAACATCGCCACTGGTGAGACAACGGGAGTCGGGTAAGGTGCTGCTGGCCACGCTACATCGCGTGACGCCTTCAGCTGCGCTTCTGTGGCCGTCTGGAACGCTCTTCCTTTGCAACATTAGGAATCCGCTGGGAGCTACGCTGCACTTTTAAATCATCGTCGAGAATGACAAACTCATTTCTTTCCAACGGCTTGGATGACATTGGTCGCGAAAGCAGGAATCCCATGCCCGTTGGTTCTTTCGGTAAATTCACGTAGGTAGAAAATAAAATAGATGACGACGTTACGTCACACCTGATGACGGTTTGCTTGTGTTGCGATCGAAACGTCGTCATCCATTAGATTTTTTCTACCTACGTGACTTTACCGAAAGAACACACACAATCCAAGACAAGAATCAAAGTCTCGGGCGAAGCCTTGGTAGTAAACCTAGTCAATAATAATAATAATGATGACGATGATGATGATAAAAAAAACAAATAAGGGATATAGCTTTAGAGCGAGTGGTAGGTTACCTGCCAGGCTGGTCGGGGTATTTCTGCTTGCAGTAGGCCTCCAGCGAGGCGTACACCTTCTCCCGAAGAGCCTCCACCTCTCCCGGGCTCGACAATCCCTTGGCGTCTACGCGCACCGGACCAGTCGAGGGGCAGGGGGGGGGGGGGGACCGTGAGCGATTGTGAGGGCGAGCGAAGGCCGGTGAAGGCCCGTCGAGGACTCTAAGGACTGCGACGAGAGAGGGTTATAGGGTCTGTGATTGTCCCGTGAGGAATTGGACTGAAGGACTGTGAAGGACTCATCTTCTTGGTTCTTTCGGTCAAGACATCACGTAGAATGGAAATAATAAAATAATAAAAATAAAACATAGTAAAATAATTCTCACGACGACGCTGTCTTTTCGACAGACCTGTTCTTCACCTGAGGACGGCTGCTTGCGTTGTGGCCGAAACGTCGTGAGAATTGTATTTTATTATGTTTCATTTGTATTATTTTATTATTTGCATTCTACGTGACTTGACCCGAAAGAACCAAGAAGATGTGAAGGCCCGTGAAGGCCCGTGAAGGCCCGTGAAGGACCGTGCGGGCGAGTGAAGGCCCTGCCACACCTGGGTTGAAGAGCACGATTGCACGCAAGCAGCCGAGCTCCGTCTTGTCCATCTGCATGTCCCGCATCTTAGACACGAGCTCCGTGAGCACGCTTCGCACGCGCGCACACGCACACACACACGCACACACACGCACACACGTACAAAGATAAAGACAAAGATCCCCCACGTAGCCTTAACAGACTGTAGGGAAAAGTGCTGTTAGCGAGCACCTATGAAGGCTGTGGAACGGTACACGAGGGGGTGGGTGGCCAGCACCACGCCCGACCGCCTTTGTCTCCCAAGTGGCGATGTTTACACACCGCACCAGGTACTCATTTGAAGCTGAGTCGACCTAGGGGAGGCCCGGGACCGGTTCAGATAATCGTCACTGGTGTTGGCCGTGAGCGGGAATCGAACCCGTGTCGCCGGGTTCATAGCGCAGCGTAGCGCTAACCGCTACACTACCGCTCCCCACGTACACACGCACACACACACGCACGCACACGCACACACACACGCACGCACACACACGCACACACACAGACAAAGATCCCCTTTCCACGGACCGTCTTGGGCAAGTGCTGTCAGCGAACAAACTCGCGCGTGCGCACGCACACGGAAACATGACAACAACAACCACTGTTGGCCATCAAGTGGCGGTGACGTCACCACGGCGTGGGCGTGGCACGGTGTGGCGCTGCGCTGTGTGCCGCTGTGCGGTGTGGCACAGGTGTGGCGTGTGACACGGTACGGTGTGGCACTGTGTGGCTGTGTGTGGCGTGGCGCTACCTGGCGTGGCGCTGTGTGGCGTGTGGCACGGTACGGTGTGGCACTGTGTGGCACTGTGTGGCACTGTGTGGCACTGTGTGGCACTGCGTGGCACTGCGTGGCGTGGCACAGGTGTGGCGCTGTGTGTGGCGTGGCGCTGTGTGGCGTGTGGCACGGTACAGTGTGGCGCTGTGTGGCACTGCGTGGCGTGGCGCTGTCTGGCTAGCCGCTGTGTGGCACGGACAGCGGCGCTGCGTGCCACGCTGTGGCGTGTGGCACGGTACGGAGCTGCGTGGCGCTACCGGTCGAAGATGGAGCCCACGCCGGCACTGTGCGCGCTGCTGCGGTGGACGTGCAGTCCCGTCGCCAGGAGGATCCCGTCCTTCACCGAGATGGAGCGGTGAGAGAACGACGCGATGAGCAGCTCATTCCAGCCTGGGGTGGGCAGAGGGACGTCGCACGCACACACACGCACGCACACACACGCACAGCCGCAGACAAAGGTCCCCCGCGTAGCCTTCGAAACACACCGTCGGGCGCAAAGTTTCCGTCGGCGAGCGAGCACCGAACGCGAGGAGGTCGGCACGGCGCAGTGGAATTGCTGAGCTTTATCGAAATTGAAAGAAATAAAAATCGTTTGAACCGTTCGGATAGCTACCGCCTTAGTGCTGCGTATCTCTGTGATATCTGTCTCTGCTTATATGTCTGTCTATATGTCTCTGGTTCTGTGTTTAATCTCTCTCTCCAATTTATCATTCTCAGGAAGAACGTAATCAACCAGGTAGGGTGTTGACTGTTATGTTATCTGACTCTCTGTTGTATTACATTACACTTCTAAGTATACTAGATTTGTGTTTCTATTTCATTTACACCTGATGATGAGTTCTTGTGTTGCAATCGAAACGTCGTATGCTAGTATTTAATTTATTACTTTCTCTGCATACGCGACTTTACCGACAGAACCAAAGAGTAGCTCCTACTGGCCAAGACTAATTAAAGAATTTATCGAAATCTTGATTTCAAGCTTTAGTGACTGCAAGGATCCATACTCTTTGCTTCTTTCGGTAAAATCATCACGTAGGTAGAAAAAAAAATCACGACGTTTCGATCGCAACACAAGCGCTCGTCCTCGGGCGGAAAAAATATAATCCAGCAGTGGAACTGCTGAGCCTGTAGAAATTGAAAGAAATAAAAATAATTGTAACCGTTCGGATAGCTACCGCCTTAGTGCTGCGTGGAAGCGAATCATCAAATCGTACATAAATGCGTGCCTAATCAAGGGCAGCATACAGCGAGAGGGATTACCGTTGGTACGGCTATTTTAATACACAATAGACAGGAATGACAAGATCAAAGGGCTCGCATAATGCACATGCATCATGTGTTTTATGGTGATTTTATTTGATTTCATTTCATGAATGAAATCAAAATAAAAAATAAAAAAATTATTTTTATTTTTTCATTCAATGTATTTAATGTATTTTGTTTCAGATTCCTCCGGGAGAAATAAATATTATCCTATTTTTGCGATTCTATGCGTTTGCTCGCTAAGGAACACTTTTCGATTTAAAGCTTTCGTGACTGCAGGGATTCATATTCTTGGTTCTGTCAGTAAAGTCGCGTAGAAGAGAAACAATAAAATAATAAAAATATAAAACAATAAAATTCTCACGACGTTTCGATTGCAACACAAGCAATCATCACTTTTTTTTTTAATGTTTGCTGTGGTTTTCACACCGGATGATGATGATTGCTTGTGTTGCAATCGAAACGTCGTGATAATTTTATTGTTTTATATTTTTATTATTTTATTACTTCCCTTCTACGCGACTTTACCGAAAGAACCAAGAATACAAGGCGCACTTGTTTCAAGAGGCTACGCAAACGGAAGGAAGGTGGGTTCGTGGGAGATGGTTGAAGGAAAACGGAGGAGGTGTGGCGCTAGGTGCTAGATCACGTCCACCTCTTTCACCTTCTCATCGGCCATCGATACCACGTCCTCAGCCAAGGGCAACTTCATGATGGTTCTGGACACCGCCCCCTCAAGATTAAGTTTCTCTGGTCCAAGCCACCGTTCTCACCTTTCCGACTGACCTGTTCTTCACCCGAGGACGGCTGCTTGCGTTGTGGCCGAAACGTCGTGAGAATTGTATTTTATTATGTTTTATTTGTATTAATTTATTACTTCCCTTCTACGTGACTTTACCGAAAGAACCAAGAAGATCTTACTTCCACATGAAGCCTTTTTCTTACTTCTAATTAATATTTTCCCACGTTTCAATCCCGTGCGCTCGCTCAAAGGCATACGTTGTTTGAAGGGGCTACACATGGGGGCGGGGGGGTGGAGAGGGGCGTACCCGCACGTAGAAGGATGACCTGATCGTCGAGGGATAACTCCGAGAAGTGAGGGACGCGTTTGGCCCACTCCACCAGCGTAAACAGCTGCTTGTCCGCTGCCTGGCAGATGTTCGTTACCGGGTCGTTGGGCTGGAGTCGGGGGGGGGGGGGGCGCAGAGCGGGGGGGGGGGCAGCGACAAGACACGATGGGGGAGGGGGTGGTGGGGGAGGGAAAAGGTGGGGGGAGAGGGGAGGCAATTTAACATACGTCGCTGCCCATAGACTCAACACTGCCCATAGACTCACCACTGCCCATAGACTCAACACTTCCGATACCAAACACTGCCCATAGACTCACCACTGCCCATAGACTCACCACTGCCCATAGACTCAATGCCCATAGACTCAACACTTCTGATACCAAACACTGCCCATAGACTCAACACTGCCCATAGACTCAACAATGCCCATAGACTCAACACTTCCGATACCAAACATTGCCCATAGATCTCTTTTACCAGTGGCAAAATATAATGGTAGGTTTTTACCCTTATAACTGGTACAAAACTGACACCTTTATTCAAGGCATCATGTTTGCAATGACCACAACACAAGTAGTCAATAAAGCAATGAAAAAGAAGCAACTCTGATAAGGATAATAATATGCACTGTCCTTGAAGTTGATTGGCTCACACCCGAGACGGCTTTCTTTAGAGCCTAGTCCCCATTGGTGTAGGGCCAGATGACACCAGAAGGCGTACAACTCAAAAACAGTGCAATATCAGAGTATTGAGAGAGACCAGTTAAAAGGGTAAAAACCTACCATTATTGCCCATAGACTCAACACTGCCCATACCAAACACTGCCCGTAGACTCAACGCTGCACGTAGACTCAACACTGCACCATAGACTCAACACTGCACCATAGACTCAACACTGCCCATAGACTCAACACTGCACCATAGACTCAACACTGCACCATAGACTCAACACTGCACCATAGACTCAACACTACACCACAGACTCAACACTGCACCACAGACTCAACACTGCACCATAGACTCAACACTGCACCATAGACTCAACACTGCACCATAGACTCAACACTGCCCATAGACTCAACACTGCACCATAGACTCAACACTGCACCATAGACTCAACACTGCACCATAGACTCAACACTGCACCATAGACTCAACACTGCACCATAGACTCAACACTGCACCACAGACTCAACACTGCACCATAGACTCAACACTGCACCATAGACTCAACACTGCACCATAGACTCAACACTGCACCATAGACTCAACACTGCACCATAGACTCAACACTGCACCATAGACTCAACACTGCACCATAGACTCAACACTGCACCATAGACTCAACACTGCACCATAGACTCAACGCTGCACCATAGACTCAACACTGCACCATAGACTCAACGCTGCACCATAGACTCAACACTGCACCATAGACTTAACACTGCACCATAGACTCAACGCTGCACCATAGACTCAACACTGCACCATAGACTCAACACTGCACCATAGACTCAACACTGCACCATAGACTCAACGCTGCACCATAGACTCAACGCTGCACCATAGACTCAACACTGCCCGTAGACTCAACACTGCACCATAGACTCAACACTGCACCATAGACTCAACACTGCACCATAGACTCAACGCTGCACCATAGACTCAACGCTGCACCATAGACTCAACACTGCCCGTAGACTCAACACTGCACCATAGACTCAACACTGCACCATAGACTCAACACTGCACCATAGACTCAACACTGCACCATAGACTCAACACTGCACCATAGACTCAACACTACACCATAGACTCAACACTGCACCATAGACTCAACACTGCACCATAGACTCAACACTGCAGACTTGACACTGCCCGTAGACTGCTTTGTGTTTAATTTACTATACACTACACTACTATACACTACACTGCTATGCACTACACTGCTATACACTACACTATAAACTACACTACTATCCACAACACTACTATCCACTGCTATATACTATACACTACTATACACTATACAGCTATACACTACACTACAAACTACACTACTATACACTACACTACTATACAATGCTATATACTATACACTACACTATCATATACTACACTATACACTACACTACTATACACTACACTACTATACACTACACTACTATACACTACACTACTATACACTACACTATACACTACACTACACGAAACTACGATCCACAACACTACTATCCACTGCTATATACTATACACTACTATACACTACACCATACGCTCCACTACCATACATTCCACTTGGTGCTCTAACACATTGGCCCGGAGTACAGCGATTAGTTGTTAACAGGGTGGTCGTCACCGGGGGTTCTACTCTACACACATGTATTTACATATATATAGTGCTACCACACTAGCGCACTGCCACCGTGTGCATGCACTAGTGCTACGGTGTGGCACCAGCACGCTGGAGTGCCACCGTGTGCATGCGCTAGTGCTACGGTGTGGCACCAGCACGCTGGAGCGCCACCATGTGCATGCGCTAGTGCTACGGTGTGGCACCAGCACGCTGGAGTGCCACCGTGTGCATGCGCTAGTGCTACGGTGTGGCACCAGCACGCTGGAGCGCCACCGTGTGCATGCGCTAGTGCTACGGTGCTACGGCGCGGCACCAGCAAGGCGGCGCGTACAGAGGCGCCGGCGGGCGAGGCGGCGCCCAGCTCGGCGTAGGTCTCCGTCTTGGGCTCCACGGCGAGCTCCGCGTCCAGGATCTTCTCGACAGGCATGTCCTCGTTGGCGCCCCCCCCGCCGCCGCCAGCGCCGCCCTCCCCGTCCCCGCTGTCCTCCTTGTCCTTGCCGCGCTGGCGCTCCTCCTGCACGGCTGCCTCGCCGGCCGTCACGCCCGCGCAAGCGCCCGCCGGCGCCGTAGTGGGGGGCACAGGGGCCACACGGGACACGTGGACGGACGCGCGCGCGCGCGCGGGAGGCACGCGCGGACAAACGCACGTAGGCAGACACACACGTAGAGACACGCACACGAAGAGACACACGCACACGTAGAGACACACACACACACGTAGAGACACACAGGCAGACACGCACGCAGGCAGACACACACGTAGACACACACACACACGTAGAGACACACACGTAGAGACACACACGTAGAGACACACACGTAGAGACACACACACACGTAGACAGACACACACACGTAGACAGACACACACACACACACGTAGACACACACGTAGACAGACACACACACGTAGACAGACACACACACACACACGTAGACACACACGTAGACAGACACACACACGTAGACACACACGTAGGCAGACACACGTAGGCAGACACACGAAGGCAGACACACACGTAGACACACACACGGACAAAGACAAGCAGGCAGACACGTAGAGACACACACACACACACCGGTGGGTGGGCACAGACACAGGACCACACGGACACACGTAAAACGCACACCCACATGGACGCGCATGCACACGGAGAAACACGCACACACGCACAGGAACATAAACACAAACGCATAAATATTGGGAGTGTATTGGTGAGAATCGATTCTAGGTACGAAGAATCGCTCTTTCCGCCGACTCGAGTGGGTGGATGCTGTAGCGCCCCTAGTGGCTGCAGGGGTCAAGGGGCACCCACCGCACAACAACAACAACAGCCACAACATAGGTCTCTGAGTCTGTAGATCTCTGAGTGAGTCTGTGGGTCTCTGAGTCTGTGGGTCTCTGAGTCTGTGGGTCTCTGAGTCTGTGGGTCTCTGAGTCTGTGGGTCTCTGAGTCTGTGGGTCTCTGAGTCTGTGGGTCTCTGAGTCTGTGGGTCTCTGAGTCTGTGGGTCTCTGAGTCTGTGGGTCTCTGAGTCTGTGGGTCTGTGAGTCTGTGGGTCTCTATGTGAGTCTGTGGGTCTCTATGTGAGTCTGTGGGTCTCTATGTGAGTCTGTGGGTCTCTATGTGAGTCTGTGGGTCTCTGAGTCTGTGGGTCTCTATGTGAGTCTGTGGGTCTCTGTGAGTCTGTGGGTCTCTATGTGAGTCTGTGGGTCTCTATGTGAGTCTGTGGGTCTCTATGTGAGTCTGTGGGTCTCTATGTGAGTCTGTGGGTCTCTATGTGAGTCTGTGGGTCTCTATGTGAGTCTGTGGGTCTCTATGTGAGTCTGTGGGTCTCTATGTGAGTCTGTGGGTCTCTATGTGAGTCTGTGGGTCTCTATGTGAGTCTGTGGGTCTCTATGTGAGTCTGTGGGTCTCTATGTGAGTCTGTGGGTCTCTATGTGAGTCTGTGGGTCTCTATGTGAGTCTGTGGGTCTCTATGTGAGTCTGTGGGTCTCTATGTGAGTCTGTGGGTCTCTATGTGAGTCTGTGGGTCTCTATGTGAGTCTGTGGGTCTCTATGTGAGTCTGTGGGTCTCTATGTGAGTCTGTGGGTCTCCGAGTCTGTGGGTCTCCGAGTCTGTGGGTCTCCGAGTCTGTGGGTCTCCGAGTCAGTGGGTCTCCGAGTCTGTGGGTCTCCGAGTCTGTGGGTCTCCGAGTCTGTGGGTCTCCGAGTCTGTGGGTCTCCGAGTCTGTGGGTCTCCGAGTCTGTGGGTCTCTACGTGAGTCTGTGGGTCTCTACGCGAGTCTGTGGGTCTCTACGCGAGTCTGTGGGTCTCTACGCGAGTCTGTGGGTCTCTACGCGAGTCTGTGGGTCTCTACGCGAGTCTGTGGGTCTCTACGCGAGTCTGTGGGTCTCTACGCGAGTCTGTGGGTCTCTACGCGAGTCTGTGGGTCTCTACGCGAGTCTGTGGGTCTCTACGCGAGTCTGTGGGTCTCTACGCGAGTCTGTGGGTCTCTACGCGAGTCTGTGGGTCTCTACGTGAGTCTGTGGGTCTCCGAGTCTGTGGGTCTCCGAGTCTGTGGGTCTCCGAGTCTGTGGGTATCCGAGTCTGTGGGTCTCCGAGTCTGTGGGTCTCCGAGTCTGTGGGTCTCCGAGTCTGTGGGTCTCCGAGTCTGTGGGTCTCCGAGTCTGTGGGTCTCCGAGTCTGTGGGTCTCCGAGTCTGTGGGTCTCTACGTGAGTCTGTGGGTCTCTACGTGAGTCTGTGGGTCTCTACGTGAGTCTGTGGGTCTCTACGCGAGTCTGTGGGTCTCTACGCGAGTCTGTGGGTCTCTACGCGAGTCTGTGGGTCTCTACGCGAGTCTGTGGGTCTCTACGCGAGTCTGTGGGTCTCTACGCGAGTCTGTGGGTCTCTACGTGAGTCTGTGAGTGAGTCTGTGGGTCTCTACGTGAGTCTGTGGGTCTCTACGCGAGTCTGTGGGTCTCTACGTGAGTCTGTGGGTCTCTACGCGAGTCTGTGAGTGAGTCTGTGGGTCTCTACGTGAGTCTGTGGGTCTCTACGTGAGTCTGTGGGTCTCTACGTGAGTCTGTGGGTCTCTACGCGAGTCTGTAGGTCTCTACGCGAGTCTGTGGGTCTCTACGCGAGTCTGTGGGTCTCTACGCGAGTCTGTGGGTCTCTACGTGAGTCTGTGGGTCTTTACGCGAGTCTGTGGGTCTCTACGCGAGTCTGTGGGTCTCTACGCGAGTCTGTGGGTCTCTACGCGAGTCTGTGGGTCTCTACGCGAGTCTGTGGGTCTCTACGCGAGTCTGTGGGTCTCTACGCGAGTCTGTGAGTGAGTCTGTGGGTCTCTACGGGAGTCTGTGGGTCTCTACGTGAGTCTGTGAGTGAGTCTGTGGGTCTCTACGCGAGTCTGTGGGTCTCTACGCGAGTCTGTGAGTGAGTCTGTGGGTCTCTACGTGAGTCTGTGGGTCTCTACGTGAGTCTGTGGGTCTCTACGTGAGTCTGTGGGTCTCTACGTGAGTCTGTGGGTCTCTACGTGAGTCTGTGGGTCTCTGCGTGAGTCTGTGGGTCTCTACATGAGTCTGTGGGTCTCTGCGTGAGTCTGTGGGTCTCCGTGACAACGGACACGTGACGACGCGCGTTGTCCTTCCGTGGTAGCAGCAGCGGCGTCGTCGCGAGCAGTGCAGTCACGACCCCCGCAGGAACCTCGCGGTCAACCGCAAGCGGCCGCCCCGCCACAGGTGGGGCGGGCGGGGGCCGATCGGCGAACTCCAACTATTTTGGCGCGAAACCGCGACAAGCTAAACCCGCGGGCACGCACACGACGCCCCCCTTCGTCGTTCTTGGTGGTGGGGAGGGTGGGGAGGGGTCAGAGGTCGCAACCGGGTACCCGATACCCGTACCCTACCCGATACCCGGGTACCCGTAACCCGGCCGGGTACGGGTAACCGTTTGCGACCCTGGTGCGACCGGGTACGGGTAGGCCGTGAGTCACTGGTGAGTCACCGTTTGTCACTCATTTCCCAACGTCTTGTCTCTTTCGATTTAAAGATTTCGTGACTGCAGGGATTCATCTTCTTGGTTCTTTCGGTAAAGTCATCACGTAGAAGGGAAGTAATAAAATAATATAAATAAAACACATAACATTTATGTCTCTTCTCACATATTCAAGTTCCTAGAATCAACCCACCCGCGCCCGCAACATGGCTTCATCCCAGAGGTCGCAATCGGGTACCCGATACCCGTACCCTACCCGTACCCGGCCGGGTACGGGTAGGGTACGGGTACGGCCGGGTACGGGTACCCGTTTGCGACCCTGGTGCGACCAGGTACGGGTAAGGAATCAAAACCCGTTTGCGACCTCTGGGAGGGAGGGGGGTCGGAGCGGAGCTAGTGGCGTCCCGCGTCTCACCTTCGCGCTTCATGCCGGTTGCGAGGCACTTCTGGTAGCGGCAGTACTGGCAGCGGTTGCGCTGGCGCTTGTCGATGATGCAGTCGCGTGTGTCCCGGCACGTGTAGCTCAGGTCCTTGCGCACCGTGCGCTTGAAGAAGCCCTTGCAGCCCTCGCAGCTGTGCACGCCGTAGTGCTTGCCTGCGCCAGGGGGGGGGGGGGGGGGCGGTGGTTAGTGTTGTTGTTCGGTCTGGCGAACCTAATCCCTGCACCTCCCGATTTGCGCGGATCGCTACGTACGGCGCAGCGAGTGCCGTGTGGAGGTGGCCCGTGCCTCTGGTGCAGAGGTCGCAAACGGGTTTTGATTCCTTACCCGTACCCGGCCGCACCAGGGTCGCAAACGGGTACCCGGCCGTACCCGTACCCTACTCGTACCCGGCCGGGTATCGGGTAGGGTACGGGTTTGGGTACCCGATTGCGACCTCTGGGATGAAGCCACGTTGCAGGCGCGGGTGGGTTGAATCTAGGAACTTGAATTGTGAGAAGAGACAAGACGTTGAGAAATGAGTGACAATCACGGTGACTCACCAGTGACTCACGGCCTACCCGTACCCGTACCCGGCCGCACCAGGGTCGCAAACGGGTACCCCCAGCCGGGTACGGGTAGCCGGGTATCGAGTAGGGTACGGGTATCGGGTACCCGGTTGCGACCTCTGCCGTGTGGAGGTGGTCGGTGCCTCTGGTGGTCACCGTGACGTTGGTTTTTTCTCCGGAAACTCCGTTTTTTTTCCCCTCAGCGTTTAGAATCGTCCGTTTGAGAGTATTTGGCTGCGTTACATTTCCACGTGATAAGCCACTTGCACAGAGCTATCATTCGTGAAAAAGGGTTACGTGGCTCAGTGGGCCTTACCGGGTAAAATCAAAATTTTAGTTTAATTTTAGTTGTACAGTGAAACCTTGGATTGCGAGCACAATTCGTTCCGGAAACGTGTTTTTAATCCAAAGCACTCGTACATCAGTTGTGATCACGTGACGCTCGGCAGACAAAGCGTAAGCACGCGCTGCTCGTATTGCAAGACCTCGCTCGTTTATCAAATTAATATTTATTTTAGAAATTTGCTCGTCTTGCAAAACACCAGCAGACCAAGTTGCTCGCAATCCAAGGTTTTACTGTATTCATGTCGTGGTTGCGCACTGCAGAGTCCCGCGTGGCGGTGCAGGTCACTAGTGCGTACTTGCGAGTACCCCGACTCACTGAAGGACTCTGTATGGCAATCGGGAAAAAGTGTGGTGCTGCAGGACTAGCATCCTGTCACGTGGTAGCACTGAAGCGCTACGCAAGACTGTGGTGCTGTCGTGGTGGTGGTGGTGGTGGTGGTTGACCGATACTAGATTAGAAGCTTTCGTGGCTGCAAGGATTCAAATTCTTAGGTTTTTTCGGTAAAGTCACGTAGGTAATAAAACAAATAAATTAATAAAATAAAAATAAAATAAAAATCATGACGTTTCGGAGGCAACACAAGCTTCCGTCTTCAGGTGGAACCGTCACAGCTCACGATAGCTGTATCAAGTGAGAGAAATTCCAAGGAAACAGTCCTTGTATATATACTGGTTGAGGGTGGGAGGAGCCAAGGTAGGCCCTGGATATTATTTTTCCTTGGAATTTCTCTCACTTGATACAGCAATCGTGCTGTGACGGTTCCACCTGAACACGGAAGCTTGTGTTGCCTCCGAAACGTCGTGATTTTTATTTTATTTTTATTTTACTTTTATTAATTTTACATTTTTTATCTACGTGACTTTACCGAACAAACCTAAGAATATGAATCCTTGCAGTCACGAAAGCTTCAAATCTAGAAGTCCTTGTGTATATATAATAATATCCAGGTGCCTACCTTGGCTCCTCCCACCCTCAACCAGTATATATACAAGGACTGTTTTCTTGGAATTTCTCTCACTTGATACAGCAGTCGTGCTGTGACGGTTCCACCTGAAGACGGAAGCTTGTGTTGCCTCCGAAACGTCGTGATTTTTATTTTATTTTTATTTTACTTTTATTAATTTTACATTTTTTACCTACATGGTGACTTTACCGGAAAAAACCCAAGAATACGGTTGACCGATAGTCAAAGCGCCTCTCTGCGCACAGGGCTCCCACCAGAAGAGCGGTCCCCACAGATGGCACAGATGTGCTTGGAGAGGCAGGGCAGGGGGCTGCTGCCACCGTGCATCGACGACTTGCTTCCGCTCACGCCGTTGATGCCCAGCGGAGGCTTCACGTCCTCTGAGCTGCTCACCATGTTGAGCCCACTGGAACTTCCCACACCGCCGCCCACCTACGACAGGGTGGGCAGGGAAGGGGAGTGGGGAGTGAAGGGGGATGGGGGTGTTAGGGGGAGCGGTGGGTGTAGCGGTTAGCGCTGCGCTGCGCTACGAACACGGCGACCCGGGTTCCATTCCCGCTCACGGCCAACACCCGTGAAGATTATCTGAACCGGTCCTGGGTCGGTCCTAGGTCGACTCAGCCTCAAATGAGTACCTGGTGCGGTGCGTACACATCGCCGCTGGGGAGACAAAGGCGGCCGGGTGTGGTGCTGGTCACCCACCCCCTCGTGTGCCGTGCCGGCCTTCGTAGGTGTTCGCTAACAGCACTTGCCCCTACAGTCTGTTACAGGCTACACGGGGGATCTTTCTTGCTGTTGGGGGAGGATGATGATGATGATGTTAGGATTGGTTGAAAACATCCCCAACACCACAATCATAGGTGCTCGCTAACAGCACTTGCCCCTACAGTCTGTTACAGGCTACACGGGGGATCTTTCTTGCTGTTGGGAAGGGGGGGGTGCATGGTGGCGAGGATGACGATGATGATGTTAGGATTGGTTGAGAACATCGCTAACACAATCCTTAACCACCACAACCACAACGATCCCCAACACCACAATCATTGCGACCAAAATTACCGTGCCCACCGCCACCCCCGACACTAATAATGATTTACATCAGTAAAGCGACGCATTTCATCCGTAGGCGGCCAAGAATCGGAACCTGCAGGGTACGAAGAGGACATGGTGGGGAGGGGTTTAAGGCAAATTTCAAGACGAGACTCAAATAGCTCCGACGACTCCCACTGTCGTCTTGGCAGAGGCAACGTGTCCCAAGGCCAAAGCGCAATCACTGCAGGTAATGAGCCTTGATCTCGGTGGACTTAAGAGAAGGATTCGATGATGTCAGGGACCTCATTGGAGTAGAAAGACGGATAAGTTCATGTAAATATTGGGGGGTTAACCACCGAGTACCTGTGTAAGTCCCCACCACCACCACTACTACAACCATCCTCAACACCACAATGCTACCATCACCACAATCATCACCAACACCGCCATCATCATCACCACCACCATCGTCATCATCACAATTATTACTACCAACCACTACTGCTAACATCCTCAACATCACAATGCTACCATCACCACAATCATCACCACCACCATCACCACAATCATCGCAATCACCACCACCACCGTCGTCATCACAATCATTACCACCAACCACTACCATCTTCTACACCACAATACTACCATCACCACAATCACCACCACCACCGTAATCACAATCATTACTACCAACCACTACTGCTATCATCCTCAACACCGCAATGCTACCATCACCACAATCAGCACCACCACCGTCATCACAATCACCACAATCACCACAATCATTACCACCAACCACTACTGCTACCATCACCACCACCACAATACTACCATCACCACAATCATCACCACCACCACCACCACCAACCACAATCATGACCACCACCACCACCGCCACCCCCCCCCCCCCCCAATACGACCGACGCCGCACCTGTGGGTTGCCGATGCCGCCACTGCCGTAGCCCAGTCCCTGCGGAGTGATGATGGGCGACCCCAGCCCGGAGGAGCTGATGACGGGGTACGGGGACCCCAGGCCGTTCATGGGTCCTCCTCCTGCCCCGCTGCCTCCTCCGCCCAGGCCCCCCATCCCCCTCGAGCCCCCCATCCCTCCCCCTCCGTGAGCCAGGGGCGGCGGGGAGCTCATCGTTGAGTGAGGAGACTGGGCGCTCATGGGAGCACCCACTTGATTGGAGGTCTCTGCGGGGGTCGGGTTGAAGGGATCGCGGGCGGGCAACGTCACCGACAATTGGACACACGAACAGAAGCAAGTTCTACTTGTTACTTTTCACAATTCGTAATAGTGTAGTGCGTTCAAGGAGACGTAGACAACGTATTTATTCAAACAACGGGCAGAACACAACACTTGAAGGGGTAACGGCCCCTTCACCCGTCTAACAGGGAGACACCGCTAGACGCTAGCCCGGCTAGTCTGCTCCCAGATCCTCCACTCGAGAGCTAGGGGAGGCTAGCCGATCCAGCTCTGGTCGAAGCTAGGATCTCGGCACCCTTAGCCTACCAGACCGGCTCTTACAAGAGCATCGGCTCTGGGCTCTCGGGGCCGCGCCGCTGGCTTGCCCTGGTCGGTCCTTAGAAGGACAGCGAGTCAGGGGAGTCCCAGGGCCTATCTAGCCGGTCTTCGCTCTTCGCTGGTTAAGCTGAACACTGAACCCCGAGCTCACCGGCTCCCCGCCAGAGGTCGCAAACGGGTTTTGATTCCTTACCCGTACCCGGCCGCACCAGGGTCGCAAATGGGTACCCGTACCCGGCCATACCCGTACCCTACCCTACCCCCGTACCCGGCCGGGTACGGTACGGGTATCGGGTACCTGATTGCGACCTCTGGGATGAAGCCATGTTTGCAGGCGCGGGTGGGTTGATTCTAGGAACTTGAATTGTGAGAAGAGACAAGACGTTGGGAAATGAGTGACAATCACGGTGACTCACCAGTGACTCACGGCCTACCCGTACCCGGCCGCACCAGGGTCGCAAACGGGTACCCGTACCCGGCCGGGTACGGGTAGCCGGGTATCGGGTAGGGTACGGGTATCGGGTACCCGGTTGCGACCTCTGCTCCCCGCCTTATATAGCAACTCCCCCCCGAGGGGTGGGGCCCGTGGGGGATCACAGCGCCGGCTAATCGTTGCGGACGTGAATGTCGGCACCCTTACGCGTGCGGGCGCAAACACCCCTTGTGCGTTTGTTTGCCCTCCCGTAACACCCCTACAATAGTACAAGTTTTGTTTTGGGGTTAGGTGGCGTCAATATAGAAATGTGTCGCTAAAGCCGCCACCACCCGACACAGCCAACATGGGAAGCGTTGTCACGTCAACAGAACGGCTTTGACGACACATTTATATTTTTACGCGATCTAATCCAATAAACCTGTAGCATGGATATAAATGTGTCGTTACACCCGCCACCACCCGACACGGCCAACTAGTAAGGGTTGTCATGTAAACGGAACGTGCCAATTCGTCACTAGTGTAGTAAGACCGAATTAGGTGCACACACACACGGCTTGGAGGCAACACTATTTATTAAACGGTAAGTAATATAACACTGTACATAAGGTGGTGACCACCTTCCTCAACTCACTAACACTCTGGAACACGACACAGACTGGACCAGGCAGGCAACGGCCTGCCTGGCCCAGGACGACGACTCGGGACTTGACGACCAATGATGTCTTCACTTTGGAGTACAGTACAACAGCCTTGCTCTGCGTTCACACCACGCTTATATCTGGTTTGGCGTGGCCCGCTCCGCCCCGGCGTGGCTGGCTCTCTCCAGGCCACGCCTCCCTTCCCAGGACACGCCTCACTTCCCCCACCTCTGGGAAGGTCCGGATCCCTCCAGCACGTGCCCCCCAGGCACCCCCTTGGGGCCCCCAGCCCTCGTACAGGCCGACACAGTAGTGACCATTCTATGTGACTACACTAGTACAGCAACACCGGTTGTGTGTTGGAGAGCAAAGCCACAACGTTTACAATCTCAGTATCGTGACATTTCGCCAGGCGACAGCCATGTGTGTGGAGAAGCCAGTTGTAATTACTGGCGAAACATCGTACTCTGATTGTAAATCTTCTAGCTTGGCTCTCCAACACACAACCGGTTAGTGCTGTACTATAGTAACGAATTGCCATGGTTGCGACGCATTTTTAAATAACGCGATCCAACTCAAAAAACCTTTATTATGAATGATACTGGTCGCGAAAGCCGACGTGTTAAACTGCCACGTTCCATCTACGCGACACAAACCTTCCCAATTGGCTGTGGTCGGGTGGTGGCAGACGGGTTTTGATTCCTTACCCGTATCCGGCCGCACCAGGGTCGCAAACGGGTACCCGTACCTTACCCGATACCCGTACCCGGCCGGGTATCGGGTACCCGATTGCGACCTCTGGGATGAAGCCATGTTGCAGGCGCGGGTGGGTTGATTCTAGGAACTTGAATTGTTAGAAGAGACACAAGACGTTGGGAAATGAGTGACAAACGGTGACTCACCAGTGACTCACGGCCTACCCGTACCCGTACCCAGTCGCACCAGGGTCACAAACGGCTACCCGTACCCGGCCAGGTACGGGTAGCGGGTATCGGGTAGGGTACGGGTATCGGGTACCCGGTTGCGACCTCTGCCGGGTGGTGGTGGGTTCAACCACACATTAATATACTCACGCGATCCAACCCAAAAAAAACTGTACTACGGATATTGGTCGCGAAAGCCTACGTGTTAAACTTTTCACAATCACGAACACCGATTGTGCCATCATCGTAGTCTGAGATTAATTTATTTGGCGGAATGACCGCAGGGGGCCTCTGCGTGTACGGAGAAGGGCCTCACGCGGAAGCCGACCGCACGGAGCTAACTTTTGAGACGCCTTCGTCGAATGACCTCTGGCCCACGCAGTAGAGGGCTGCCCTTTTCCCCACTCTCTGAGAGTGGGTGGTCGTCTCAAGCACGGTGCCTTGAGAGCGGGTCTCAGGATGGGCGTCTCGAATTAGGATCAGTCTCACCGTCGTCGTGACTAGGAGACAACGCGGATTCTCCATGGACACCTTTTGTCTCAAGTCTCACGGGAGGACAGGAACCAGAGGTCGCAAACGGGTTTTGATTCCTTACCCGTACCCGGCCGCACCAGGGTCGCAAACGGATACCCGTACCCGTACCCGGCCGTACCCTACCCGGCCGGGTACGGGTAGGGTACGGGTATCGGGTACCCGATTGCGACCTCTGGGATGAAGCCATGTTGCAGGCGCGGGTGGGTTGATTCTAGGAACTTAAATTGTGAGAAGAGACAAGACGTTGGGAAATGAGTGACAAACAGTTATTCACCAGTGACTCACGGCCTACCCGTACCCGGCCGGGTACGGGTAGGGTACGGGTATCGGGTACCCGGTTGCGACCTCTGACAGGAACACAACAAAACCGTGACAGAAACCCCCAACGACGCACGGAGAGGGTTAAAGCGACAAATTGAGTGCAAATCCCCAATTGGATTAGGGCACCGGAGCCAAGCTTTGCCAGCTAATGTACCTGCCGACACAAATTACGCCATGAGGTCTCACACACGGCCCCACCGCGCCGCACGCTAACGCCCGCACGCGTGTGCCAGGGCACGCACACGCCGGGGTACGTACGCGCTCGCAGCCAACACCGCGGACGATTCAACTTAACCGGTCCCGGGCCTCCCCTAGGTCGACTCGGCCTCAAATGAGTATCTGGTGCGGTGTGTTCTGTTTGCGTGACAAACCTCACTAATTGGCAGTGTCGGGTGGTGACGGGTTTAACGAGATGGCATTTATATTAACGCGATCCAACCCAAAACAACCTGTGCTCCGGGCAGTGTACAATGTTAAGCGGTCCTTCCCCCGCACCTCCGACCGGCACGTCTGGCTACGTACGGGGCGAAAGAAGTTCAACATAGCGTACACACACACACACGAGAGAGTGACACTCACTACGCATTGCGACTGATCCCGTGAACTTAACTCCCAATTCCTCGACACGCATTGAGGACTGGAGACTACCAGAGTGACTGGTGTCATCTCATCCACACAGTTTACAACAACCACCACCACCACCACATCACAGGCCACATCAACGAAGACAAAGATCCCCCGTATAGCCTTAACATCCTGCATGGGCAAGTGCTCACCGCTCACCGCCCACCGCTCACCGCCGTGTTCACTCGCATAGAGGCCGACCCACGGACTTCCCGCAGACGGGTGCGGGTTGTTGTGGTTGAACCGGGTTCTCAAGTGCGGTGAGAGAATTGACGGCACATCCTGGTCACCGTTGACCGTGCGCGAGAGAGAAAAAAAATGCACCGCGTGCAAATTTGTCCCGTCGCTTTGTCGTTCAGGATAAATTCCGGCGGCCAGAATGTAGAAAATTTCGATTTAAAGCTTTCGTGACTGCAGGGATTCATCTTCTTGGTTCTTTCGGTAAAGTCACGTAGAAGGGAAATAATAAAATAATAAAAATAAAACATAATAAAATATACGCTGCCAAGCCTGGTGGTGCCCATTCAGACGCTGTCTTTCCGACAGACCTGTTCTTCACCTGAGGACGGCTGCTTGCGTTGTGGCCGAAACGTCGTGAGAATTGTATTTTATGAAGTTTTATTTTTATTATTTTATTATTTCCCTTCTACGTGACTTTACCGAAAGAACCAAGAACATGAACCGTGGCACACCCACCCCCCCCTTCAGAACTAGTTCTGCAACATCATCTCGCATTTCCCACAGGCCACTTGCTCACTGTGATAACCCAATTGAAATTTCTTCACATCGGATCAACATTGGGGGGGGGGGGGGCAGTGGTGGCACAGTGGGTTAGCGTGCCCCGATATGACCCAAGTGGCACGAGCTTGATTTACCGCCACGGCTAACGCCAGTGGCGAGTTATTTCTGAACCTGTTCTGCGCGCACTGCCCCCCCCCTCTTCTTCAACCGCGCCACCCCCCACGCATTTGTCAACCCCACCGACCGACCGACCGGCGGCGTGGTAAAGCACGGTCATCAAAACAAACGCCGCAACTGAAACGGGCACGGAGCGGGGCGGGCCTCCATCCAGCAGTGGATTTGTTTACAAAACCTCCGCAAGTTGGTATCGGTCGACCTCGCCCAATGCTTGATTCTAGATTTGAAGCTTTCGTGACTGCAAGGATTCATATTCTTAGGTTTTTTTTCTACTTGATACAGCAGCAAGCGTGGCTGTGACGGTTCCACCTGAAGACGGAAGATTGTGTTGCCTCTGAAACGTCGTGATTTTTATTTTATTTTTATTTTATTTTACTAATTTTAATTTTTTACCTACGTGACTTTACCAAAAAAACTAACAATATGAATCCTCCGGCTTGTTGCGATTTTGCTCACACGAGGCTGGGACCTTTTTGCGTGCCGAAAAAAAAACCACGCGGCACGGCAAGTCCTCGCCGCGCGACGTGCGTTCGCTACGAGGACCTACGCGAGACTTCCACAAAACAAGTCTTCTTTGGCGAGCTGAAGAATGGCAAGCGAGCGCAAGGTGGCCCCAAAAAGCGCTACAAGGACACCCTTAAAGCTTCCTTGAAGAGCTTTGGATTCGTCCTGAAAATCTGGGAACCCCTAGCACAGGACCGACCTGCCTGGAGAAGAAAAGTACAGGACGGTGCAGTCCTCTGTGAGAGTATGAGAAACTCCTGTGCTATTTAACCCGTAGGCTTTCGCGACCAATATTATTCATAATCAACGTTTTTGGGTTAAATCGCCTCATTACTCAAAACTTGTAAATGTTGTGGTTTCACGCTTCAACACACCGGTGGGCTAAAGCAGTGAACTATTTTGTCTTTTGTCAACGTGACACTTTTTTTGCTGATTGTCCGTGTCGGGTGGTGGAGGGTTACGACACACTTATACATAACGAGATCTAACTCCTGTGCTATCTTGAAGAGGCATCAGCGCAGATCTACCAAGCGAGGACTTGTGGCTGCACCTCAGAGCTCTACATCCTCCCTGACCTGTCCCAGTGTGCCACAGAGAACTCCGGGCTCGGAGTGGCCTGTTCAGCCATCTGCGCACTCGTCAAAACCCAACAAAATGACAAACGTGCCATGGTCATCATCAACTATGATGGACGAACAAGAAGATGAGGCGGTGCTTATTCCAGGAGGGAGCACTTTTGGCACGACGCGGAACGCACGCCCCGTTATAGTGCAGTTTCCGAGCGCTCGACGGCAAACTACCTCATCGTCGCCGCATCGTTGACGGGCGAAATCGTTTCCGCTTAACGTGGCACTTTTCAGGAACGCATCGGAGCGCATCGCCCGGGCGGCCGTCTCCTCGTGCGCCACTTTGTTCTTTTCGAAAGCATCCAACTACTCCTACCACTACGACCAACGCACAGGAGCGAGGGAAACGCCGTGTCTACCGTTACGATGAAAATCGCGATCCACCAATCCCCCCCCCCCGGCTGCCTCAACAGCGCTGCGTGCATAGCCACCACTGCCCGGCAGAGGTCGCAACCGTGTACCCGATACCCGTACCCGATACCCGGCTACCCGTACCCAGCCGGGTACGGGTAGCCGTTTGCGACCCTGGTGCGGCCGGGTACGGGTAGGCCGTGAGTCACTGGTGAGTCACCGTTTGTCACTCATTTCCCAACGTCTTGTCTCTTCTCACAATTCAAGTTCCTAGAATCAACCCACCCGCGCCTGCAACATGGCTTCATCCCAGAGGTCGCAACCGGGTACCCGATACCCGTACCCTACCCGATACCCGCTACCCGTACCTGGCCGGGTACGGGTAGCCGTTTGTGACCCTGGTGCGGCCGGGTACGGGTAGGCCGTGAGTCACTGGTGAGTCACCGTTTGTCACTCATCTTCTTGGTTCTTTCGGTAAAGCCATGTAGAATGGAAATAATAAAATAATAATAAAAAACAAGACATTTTTTATTATATTATATTACTTTATTATGTTTCATTTTTTTATTTTATTATTTCCATTCTACGTGACTTTACCGAAAGAACCAAGAAGATGAATCCCTGCAGTCACGAAAGCTTTAAATCGTTTGTCACTCATTTCCCAACGTCTTGTCTCTTCTCACAATTCAAGTTCCTAGAATCAACCCACACGCGCCTGCAACATGGCTTCATCCCAGAGGTCGCAATCGGGTACCCGATACCCGTACCCTACCCGTTCCCGGCCGGGTACGGGTAGGGTACGGGTACGGCCGGGTATGGGTACGGGTACCCGTTTGTGACCCTGGTGCGGCCGGGTACGGGTAAGGAATCAAAACCCGCTTGCGACCTCTGCTGCCTGGCAATTGGAAAACTTACCGTGGCGCGACGCGGCATGCGACCGCCGATAAAGGGAATGATGTGGGTCATACGAGGCAGCCCGACTTTAGAATGTTCGTAATCCATCATCCCTTGGCAAGCCGACATATCAATTCAGCATCCCTTCTTGGACCGAGCCAAGTAAAGGCCCCAATGAGATGTTTGCATTCAGCTCGTTTATTATAATACATCGTGAATAATATCATCGCAAGGGAGGCCAGAATCGTTGAGGACGCGATTAAATGCGGCGCGGTATCGCGATATCCGACCGTCGCATATCCGCCCTGACGCGATCAAAGTGCTCACCGCCCACCCCCCGCCCAGCGCGGTATTCGTGCGTGTTGTAATAGTAACCATCGCATTCTTAACGCACGTTCACGTGTCAGACCTAAGGTTCACGAACTCGCTGGGGCCGCGATTTTGGCCATCCGAGAAAGACAGGGGAGTCAGCTGTGAGTGTGAGTGGACTGGTGGTTACGGGAGGTAATGACAGGGGAGTCAGCTTGCAGTATGAGATGACTGGTGGCTACGGGAGGTAATGACAGCAGAGTCAGCTTGCAGTACGAGTGGACTGGTGGCTACGGGAGGTAACGACAGGGGAGTCAGCCTGCAGTGTGAGTGGACTAGTGGCCACGTGAGGTAATGACAGGGGAGTCAGCTTGCAGTGCGAGTCTACTGGTGGCTACGGGAAGTAATGACAGGGGAGTCAGCTTGCAGTACGAGTGGACTGGTGGCTACGGGAGGTAATGACAGGGGAGTCAGCCTGCAGTGTGAGTGGACAAGTGGCTACGGGAGGTAATGACAGGGGAGTCAGCCTGCAGTACGAGTGGACTGGTGGCTACGGGAGGTAATGACAGGGGAGTCAGCTTGCAGTACGAGTGGACTGGTGGCTACGGGAGGTAATGACAGGGGAGTCAGCTTGCAGTACGAGTGGACTGGTGGCTACGGGAGGTAATGACAGGGCAGTCAGCCTGCAGTGCGAGTGGACTAGTGGCCACGTGAGGTAATGACAGGGGAGTCAGCCTGCAGTGCGAGTCGACTGGTGGCTACGGGAAGTAATGACAAGGGAGTCAGCCTGCAGTGCGAGTGGACTGGTGGCTACGGGAATGATCGAGAAGGCTTGGGAATGGTCGAGCGAGCGTCTAGAACCAGCGAGAAGGTTCGGGAATGGGGGCGTGGCCTCGGACTGCATATAAAAGGGAGATGCGTGGGAGACTCGGGGCTGTTGCGGTGGGGTCTCCGCCGGTTCAAGTGAACGTGTCTTCAATAAAAAAAAACATCTCAAGAAAGTGTCAAGTCGTCATTACACTCGCAACGAACTGGCATGTTCTGTTTACGTGACGAACCTCACTAATTGGCTGTGTCGCGTGGTGGCAGGTTTAACAACACATTTGCATTTACGCGATCTAACCCTAAAAAAACTCTATTATGGGCGTATGGAAGTGTCGTATAAAAACCTCGCCTATTTCTGCCTCCAGTCAGTCAGAATGCGCTTACCTACATTATTTATGTTCTTACGACCTTCTCTCTCTTGCATCGCAGCGTCGCGAGGTGAAATTTCGCACGAAAACGACGCCTTGTATATATTAAAAAAACTCATTACAATCATTGCAAAACGGTTCACGCACCGGCGGCGGGTAGTAACCAGGGCGGCCGGTCGGATTCGAACTGCGGGACCTCTGCGACGATCCGTGAGTGCGCCACAACCGGGCACCCCATCCCCGCAAAGAACCCACGTTGTCCTTAAAATCCCCAACTTTTGTAATCAGACGCTGTTCCCGACTAAACAACACTGAAAAACCAAGACATTATTTTTATTTGGGACACCCCACCCCCCTCTCAACAACCCCGACCGTTGCGCACCGAACTGGGAGGTAAACTTGTAAATGTTTGCATCTGCAGATTTTTCAAGGGCACCAGTGCCAGATGTGACATCAATCAACATTTTGGGGGAACACTGTAAGAATGTGTTGCAAGTGGGACAAGGTTACTGCCGACTTACCAGGGCGATACGAAACACACGGACACAAAAGGACAAAGTTCCCCCGTGTAGCCTTTAACAGGCTGTCGGAGCAAGGGCTGTTAGAAGGTAGCAGGGACCTAATTATTGCCGGAAAAACGCACCTTGTGGGGTGGCCAACACCAACGCCACACCCAGTCGCATTTGTCTCCTGCCCAGTTCTGAGATTTAAACACCAAGCCAGGTGGTACTGATTTAAGGCTGAGTCAAGATTAGGGAGAGGAGGGCCCATGAACGGTTCAAATATTCAGTGGGCACTGAACTTGGGTCACCGGGGTAACATAACGCAGCGGCCCTTACCGCCACACTACCATGCCCCATATATAGCCACCCATCCTGAACACAAACATACCAACATGCGCACACACCCATACATACCGACACGTACATTTATATTCTTAGGTTTTTTCGGTAAAGTCACGTAGGTAAAACATTTTAATAAATAAAAGTAAAATAAAACAAATTAAAAAATTCACGACGTTTCGGAAGCGACACAAGCCTCCGTCTTCAGGTGGAACCGTCACAGCCACGACAGCTGTATCAAGTAAATGAGAGACCGCAAGAAATATATACGGGGTGTCGTGGCTGTGACGGTTCCACCTGAAGACGGAGGCTTGTGTTGCTTCCGAAACGTCGTGAATTTTTTAATTTGTTTTATTTTACTTTTATTAATTTAAATTTTTTACCTACGTGACTTTACCGAAAAAACCTAAGAATATGAATCCTTGCAGTCACGAAAGCTTCGAATCTAGAACGTACATTTATCATCGCCACCACCATTATCAGCTCTGATCAATTCCACTGCTGGATGGAAGGGTTCCCACCCCCCCCCCCCCCCAAGACAGAGCCAACTCTTACGATCCCTGCGAGGCAAAAAAAATGCATCCAGCACCTGCACATGGACCGCTGGTATCGTCACTCCATCTCCCTGATGGAGGTCCCTCTCGGGCACATTCCATTCCTTGGGCTGCCACTCCAGTTATTATTCCTGTCCATCGTCCCAACTGCGCAACGACGCGCCATGCTTTCTTCTATAAATAGCTTATGACGATGTAATTCGCATGCGTACTTTTCAACTTTAAAAAAAACAACTTCTTATTTTACCAGGAAAGGCTCCACTAAGCTGTGTAGCTCTTTATCAGAGGAGACCTGGTCACCCACAAACCATAGCCCAATGAAGAGGCTTATCATCGCGTGGAAATGTCCACAGCAGGGAAATACTCTAAAAAAGTACTTTGATTCTAAATATGGGAGGGAAAAAATTAACCCGTAAAAACAAAGTTTTTCACTCTAAATCCTTTATATGCGTGGCGGCTAGAGTCCTCTCGTCCTCTGGCTTGAGATGGCTGCCACCTATGGGTCAGATGATTGCATTGCACCATTACGCAATTGGTAATTAAATATAATTTTTTTTTTCCTAAAAAGTGTAACATTTTGGAAAAAAATGTTCACGAAAAGTAATTGTCACGCACAACGAGTCTGTGTGCAAAATATCAGCTCAATTGGATCATGGGAAGTGGGTTAAAAAACGACCGAAAGATTTGCACGGTCGTAAGCACGCAAGCAAGTGAACTTAATATAAAGGATTTAAAAACCGGGGGACCTGGAGAAAAATCCACAGGACCACGGGGAGAACATGCAAACTCTAAATACACAGCAGGCATTGTCAGGGTCGGGATCAAATCTACGACCTCCTGTATACCAGGTGAGGTAGTTAACATCTCCGCCACCGCAGCGCCCCATTCATTCTCTAACCCAGAGCTTAAACTTTCTGCCACTCAATGTAATTAAATACCACGTACGTTTATATTACTATGCATACAGCACATATCAAAATTCCCATACACACAAACTTCTACAATATTTAAATAATTCACTATCCCCTGTATGTAGCCTAAAAAAACTGTTGAGGAAAGTGCTGTTAGCGGCAGAGGTCGTAACCGGGTACCCGATACCCGTACCCTACCCGATACCTGGCTACCCGTACCCGGCCGGGTACGGGTAGCCGTTTGCAACCCTGGTGCGGCCGGGTACGGGTAGGCCGTGAGTCACTGGTGAGTAACCGTTTGTCACTCATTTCGGGTAGGGTACGGATAGGGAACGAGTACCCGTACCCGGCTGGGTACGGGTACGGGTAGGGTACCCGTTTGCGACCCTGGTGCGGCCGGGTACGGGTAGGCCGTGAGTCATTGGTGAGTCACCGTTTGTCACTCATTTCGGGTAGGGTACGGGTACCCATTTGCGACCCAGGTGCGGCCGGGTACGGGTACGGAATCAAAACCCGTTTGCGACCTCTGGTTAGCGGGCATCTATAAAGGTTGGTACGGCACCACGCCCGGCCGCCTTTGTCTTCCCAAGGGGGCAATGTTGACATATTGCACCAGGCACTCATTTGAGTCGAAGTCTACCCAAGGGCGCTGCCCACCACCGGTTCAGATAATTGTCACTGGTGTTGGTGACTGTGCGCGGGAATCGAACTCTGGTCACCGTATTCGTAACACAGGGTCAGGGTAAGGCTAAGGGGTAATGGATTAGCGGGTAGGATTTAGGGTTAGGGTTTATGACAATATTTAGGTTTAGAGGCTATATTTCCAACTAGGGGAGTTATGGTTTTCAATTTAGGGGTTAAGGTTTACAATTATGGTCCGGGGTTAAGGTAAATGGATAGAGGCTCGGATTTAGGGCGAGGGGTTATGGTTTAGGTTTACGATTAGGGTTAGGGTTAATGAATGAGGGGTTAAGATTTAGGGTGACTATTGTGTAGGCCTGAAGATAAGGGTGAGGGTTAATAGTTAACGGGATAAGATTTAGGGCTAGGGGTTAAGGTGAGGGTTTAGGAACAAGAGGTTTGGATTTAAGGAGTTGGGGCTTTTTTTTGGTTACAAGGCGTAGGACAAGGGGGACAGATAAGTGGGTTTGGAATTTTCTTTCAGGGATTGGTGGTAGGGCAGAGGTCGCAACCGGGTACCCGATACCCATACCCTACCCGATACCCGGCTACCCGTACCCGGCCGGGTACGGGTACCCGTTTGCAACCCTGGTGCGGCCGGGTACGGGTAGGCCGTGAGTCACTGGTGAGTCACCGATTGTCACTCATTTCCCAACGTCTTGTCCCTTCTCACAATTCAAGTTCCTAGAATCAACCCACCCGCACCTGCAACCACATGGCTTAATCCCAGAGGTCGCAATCAGGTACCCGATACCCGTACCCTACCCGTACCCGGCCGGGAACGGGTACCCGTTTGCGACCCTGGTGCGGCCGGGTACGGGTACGGGTAAGGAATCAAAACCCGTATGCGACCTCTGTGGTAGGGTTGACGGTAAGCATTACCGGTATGGGTTAGAGCGAGCGTTGAGGACTTATGAGGTGTAGGGAGTAAGCTCTGTGCAGAACTCACTCCAGCAACGTGGTCAAATCTTTCTGTTGCGAGCAGTGTCATCCCAATGTAGCTGCGTTCGTGATGTGATTACAATGTTAATTGCGTAACATATTGTGCCATCGACAAAGCACTAGAATTTGCAATGCACGGTGCATCGTGAAGTATACGCTGCATATACTGCGGTTCAGTAAAGCGCACACATTCATCCGCGATGCACTGCGCAGTATTACTATATTTGAACATCTTAACCGTGCAGGATGTTAATTAACACATCGACTGAATGATTCAATGCATACTCTCTGCAAAACCTTACACACACGTACATGCCTTCGTTTTAGAGAATTAATGCACGGCACGCACATAACCCGTGAACTTTGCATTGAGAACGTAAGCAGCATCCAATCGGTTACGTACTTCACTTTGCTATTTTCCCCGACCTCTTGCGAAGTATGAGTATCATTTGACCAAAATTCACCCCCTGACACGAACTACAAAGGCAAAGCTCCCCCGGCAGTAGCCCTGCCAGACTGTTTGGGGCAAGTGCCGTTAGCGAGAACCGACGCAGGCCGGCACGGCACACGAGGGTGTGGGTGGTCAGCACCACGCCCGGCCGCCTTTGTCTCCCCAGTGGCGATGTTTACACAACGAACCAGGTACTCATTTGAGGCTGAGTCGACCTATGGTTAGGCCCAGAACCGGTTCAGATAATCGTCACCGGTGTTAGTGACCGTGAACGGGAATCGAACTATTGTGACAGGATTCATAGCGCAGCACGCTAACCCAGAACACGCTCCTTTCATCGAACTTTCCACAACAAAGCCAAAGATCCCCCGTATAGCCTCAACAGACTGTTTGGGGCAAGTGCCGTTAGCGAGAACCGATGCAGGCCGGCACGGCACACGAGGGGGTGGGTGGCCAGCACCACGCCCGACCGCCTTTGTCTCCCCAGTGGCGATGTTTACTACACACCGCACCAGGTACTCATTTGAGGCTGAGTCGACCTAGGGTTAGGCCCAGAACCGGTTCAGATAATCGTCACCGGTGTTAGTGACCGTGAGCGGGAATCGAACTATTGTGACAGGATTCATAGCGCAGCACGCCAACCCAGAACACGCTCCTTTCATCGAACTTTCCACAACAAAGCCAAAGATCCCCCGTATAGCCTCAACAGACTGTTTGGGGCAAGTGCCGTTAGCGAGAACCGATGCAGGCCGGCACGGCACACGAGGGGGTGGGTGGCCAGCACCACGCCCGACCGCCTTTGTCTCCCCAGTGGCGATGTTTACTACACACCGCACCAGGTACTCATTTGAGGCTGAGTCGACCTAGGGTTAGGCCCAGAACCGGTTCAGATAATCGTCACCGGTGTTAGTGACCGGAATCGAACTCTGGTGACAGGATTCATAGCGAAGCGCGCTAACCCACAACACGCTCCTCTCATCGAACTTTCCACAACAAAGCCAAAGATTTACACTATTGGTACCTCATTTGACTCCTCGTAAAAAAGGTGTCAGTTTTGTTGCCAGATAAAAGGGTAAAAAAACTATTATCAAAGCCAAAGATCCCCCGTATAGCCTTTACAGACTGTTGTGGCAAGTGCTATTAGCGAGCACCTATGAAGGCCGGAACGGTACACGAGGGGGTGGGTGGCCAGCACCACGCCCGACCGCCTTTGTCTCCCCAGTGGCGATGTTTACACACCGCACCAGGTACTCATTTGAGGCTGAGTCGACCTAGGGTTAGGCCCGGAACTGGCCGTGAGCGGGAATCGAACTCTGGTCGCCGGGTTCGTAGTGCAGTCCAGCGCTACACATGGGTTCTTCATAGCGCGGCGTGCCAACCCGCTCCACTCCAAGAGTCGAACAACTTTCGGTCGTTTTTTAACCCACTTCCCGTGATCCAATCGAGCTGACATTTTGCACACAGACTCGTTGTGCGTGACAATTAATGTTCGTGAAAATTTTTTTCCAAAATTTTACACTTTTTAGGACAAAAATATTATATGTAATTACCAATTGCTTAATGGTGCAATGCAATCATCTGACCCATAGGTGACAGCCATCTCAAGCCAGAGGACGAGAGGACTCTAGCCGCCACGCATATAAAGGATTTATAGTGAAAAACTTTGTTTTTACGGGTTATACTTGTTACACATTTGCTGCACTGCCCTCTACTGCGCACAATGCGCTGTAAGGGTGGCACGGTGGGTCAAAACCATCCCAGGACTTTGTTTTTTTCGGTCAAGTCACGTAGGCAAAAAAACAAATTAAAATTTGTAATTTAATTTCGGTTTTTTTCATTTTTTATTTATGAAAACAACTACATTTAGTTGCTTTCATTTCTAATTTATTTAAATTTTTTTCCTACGTGGATCCTTGCAGTCACGAAAACTTCAAATCTAGAATACATCCCAGGACTATCCCAGACTGAACCCCGGCCTTCGCTTCGGAAGATTCTGACGATTTAAAAAAATAAACAATTTTAGGCGCACGCGTAAAGTAAAACAGTACGGTGTTTATTAAAGATCTACTGCACATGTGTATGTACATACATACATACGTGCTCGCTAACAGCACTTGCCCCAACAATCTGTTAAGGCTATACGGGAGATCTTTGTGTATGGGGAGCGGTGGTGCAGTGGTTAGCGCTACGCTGCGCTACGAACCCAGCGACCCGAGTTCGATTCCCTCTCACGGCCGCCAACGCCGGTGGACGATTATCAGAACCGGTTCTGGGCCTCCCCTAGGTCGACTCAGCCCTCAAATGAAGTTATACCTGGTGCGCCACTGGGGAGACAAAGGCGGCCGGGCGTGGTGCTGGCCACCCACCCCCTCGTGTGCCGGTCCCAGCCTTCACATGTGCAACTCGCTAACAGCACTTGCCCCTAGAGTCTGTTAAGGCTACACGGGGGATCTTTGTCTGTGTGTGTTCAAGAGTGTGGGTCTGTGACTTGATGTGCGTCTGTTCGATTCCCGCTCACGGCCAACACAAAGTGACGATTAATCTGAACCCGTGCCGGGCCTCTCCTAGGTCGGCTCAGCCTCAACTGAGTAGGTGGAGGAGACAAAGGCGGCCGGGCGTGGTTGCTAGCCACCCCACCCCCTCGTGTGCCGATCCCATCCTTCACATGTGCGACTCGCTATCAGCACTTGCCCCAACAATCTGTTAAAGCTATACTGGGGGATAGTTTGTCTTTTTTTGTACAATACGTAGCGATGTCATTGTGTACGAAGGTTATTAACACACTGGATGATGATAAGGCGTTATGCTTAATGCACTCACCGAAACTGAACTTGAACGCGTAACTAGTGGACAGCGAACACGAAACGCGCGCACACACACACACGACATTCCACGCAGCAACGTACACGGCCGACACAAAATGAGCATGTGGACCACGTGTATATACACATCAAAAAAGTGTCACGTTGACAAAAGACAAATAGTTCACTGCTTTAGCCCACCGGTGTCTTGAAACGTGATGATTGGCCGTGTAGGGTGGTGGAGGGTTACGACACATTTATAAAGAACGCGATCTAACCCAAAAACGTTGATTGTGAATAATATTGGTCGCGAAAGCCTTACGTGTTAAACATTCATAATTATTATTAATACCGAATGAAAATTAAGACTATTAAACTTTATACGCGTGTGAAAAAAAGTCATCGCAGCCGTCCACAGCTGTCGATATACGCGGGCAATGTACGTGTGTGTGTAGGGTTTGTGCGTGTTAACAGAGAGACTCGAATACTTTTATAAACTCGTTAAGGAGCTTAACCAAAGTTAGAGGCGATCAAAAACGTAATTAATCTACGCGGTTAAGGTGGAAAATAACTAACGCGCAGACAAACTCAGCCTAGGCCCTACGAATGCATCGCTATGGATCGTAAAACACCGTCAAAGTTAGAAGTTGGAAGTGTAACAATTCTTATTTTTTTTCTTGGTTCTTTCGGTAAAGTCCCGTAGAAGGGAAATAATAAAAATATACAAATATTAAACAATAAAAAAGCTTTTAATCAAAATTCTTATTTATTAAAAAAAACGCCGAGTTTTTGCAAAAAAGATTAAACTGTTCACCCCCTCCTCCTCCTCCAGTTCGCGTTGAAAGCGACCGCTTTAGTTGAAGACTTATAATTGCAAACAAACAACATTATATTTATTAAAACAAACTAAAACAACAAGAAGTGTTTAGTTCCATCACTTTTCGTACAAGCCTCCGCTAGGCCTCAAAATCAAGTCGCCGATCGGCTCAACGGAGAGTTTCAACAGATTTCTTATTTAGAATATTTACAACGTAAAAACACACGTAAACCATCGAGCATTCGTAACGTTCGGTGTTAAACATTGTCGACGGTTAAAACAATGCTTTGTTAATGTTCCAAAAACAATTTTAAAAATAACGTCACCTCAGCCTAGGCTAACCAAAGGCTCCATTTCTCAGTGTTTTCGACCCAGGCCGCAATGCCCTCCACCGCCTCAGAAACTTAACTATCGTAAAACCAATCATTATAGATTAGTTTTACACCGTTATCTTTTTGTTATCGTCTTCGTTTGTTATCATTGTAACGCCAGACGTTCTCTCTCTGTCTACACGGCAGACTGCGGCAGACCCCGAGTTTTAGTTCTAAAACGTCGGACAAAAAGTTGACGTTTCGTTACGCGCGCTGTCATTCTTGTTTACGTCTTTAGCACTTTTTGTATCATTGCAACAATGTTCTTGTTTATCATCGTACGTAGTCGTCGTAATTGTGAGAATCGCGTTTGCCAATTGACGCTTAACTTGGAACACTCACGGCGAGTTACGACGACTAGATTGTGTTAACTTGCTAAGTTTTGTTAATTGTTGCAAACATTCTATTTTAGTCGCATTCAAGTGCGGACAATTGTGATCGCAGCCACACGTACACACACACACAGCTTCGATGTAAACTCATCTACAAGTAATACGGATGAAGCCTTCATCCAGCAGTGCATCGAGCACTCTTAAAATGATTATAGTTTATAAACAATGCACACACGCACGCTAAACTATACCGTGCTAAGAATATACTAAACTATGTATACTTGCAATGCATTAAAGTTGCACACCAATGCTATTCCGCGCACGTTTTATAAATTACAATGTGCACATTAGAACTCATATATACACACAGTTAATTATTATGTAACGAATAATGTAAATTTTATTGGTTAATTCGGTAAAGTCCCTTCTACGTGACTTTACCTAAAGAACCAAGAATATGAATCCTTGCAGTCACGAAAGCTTTAAATCAGAATGTACACTTATGATTAGTGTAACATATTGCACAATATACAATGAGCTGTTATAATCTGCAATGTATCATGTTGCATTGTTAAGTATACGGCTGCATATATTGTGGTTCAATATAGCTAACACATATCCATAATAGAGGTGTTATTGTGGTTGAATCACGTAAATGTGTCGTTAAACCCGCCACCACCCGACACAGGCGAAATTAGTAAGATTTGCCACGTAAACGGAACGTGCCAATTCGTCTCCAGTAACATCAACACAACGTTTACAATCTCAAGTACGACGTTTCGCGATTAACCCACACGTATTCATGTACAGTATACCGTGTGGAAATCTTAACCGTGCAAAAAATGCACACACATTGACTGCATAATTCAACACACTCTCTTCAAAACGTTATACGCGCGTACATTAATGTATACATTTTAGAATTAAGTGCACACATACAGATTCATAAGATGCATTGTGCAGCTTTTAAAAACACTATACAAACCACGTAGAATTTTTACAAATAATGCATCTTGTTGTGCGGAATTACACACTCAACAATACACACAATACGTGCACACTACAATACGAACTCCAATTGCTACACACACACAATGTAATTACTGTGTGTGTGTACATGCAAACATGATGTAAGTGGTTCGCTTACCAAAACGAAAATATGGCTTAGTATCCATACGTGATGTGCTTTGGGGTCCTCTACGCTGCCCTTACGGGAACACGTGGGGTAACCACGGAGAGAGAGACACACACAGACCTTGAGAGAGACACAGGATACACAACACAGAGACACAGACAGTCACAGGGATGGGGGAGGGACACGACACGATGACAGGACAAACACAGACAGGCACGTACACACACACACACGGATAGACAAACACACACACAGACACACACACACGGGTAAGGCTAAACAGATGACACACACACGGACGCAACTACACACCGAAACAGGAAGACACTCACGCAGCCAAGCGGGACGGCGGAGGCAAAGACACCGGAAGACACGGACAGGTCAGAGACACGGAGAGACGGTGAGAGAGACACGGAGACAGAGACACTGAGACAGAGACACGGAGAGAGACACACGGAGAGAGACACACTGAGAGAGACACACTGAGAGAGACACACGGAGAGAGACACGGGGAGGAGAAGGGAGGGGGGGGGTTAGAGGGAGAGGAGACACCGGGAGACCTCAAGCCCTCTCTCGCGAGGAATACCCCCCCGTCTCATCCTCCACCGCTATTTATATGACTCCGCCCCCACCGCCCCGCTTACTGGCCACGCCCACCCGCGAGAGTGGCCACGCGATTGGACGCCGACATCCCCCCCCCACCCCCGTCGCCGCCCCTCTCGGGGATTGACCACGCCCACAAATTATATTGGCCCCTCCCCCTTAAATATAGTTACGCCCCCTTAAAGTATAAAAACGACAGATTTGAAGCTTTCGTGACTGCAAGGAATCATATTTTTAGGTTTTTTCGGTAAAGTCACGTAGGTAAAACATCAAAATTAATGAAAATAAAATAAAAACAAAAACAAAAATCACGACGTTTCGGAGGCAACACAAGCTTCCGTCTTCAGGTGGAACCGTCACATCACGCTTGCTGTAATCAAGTAAATGAGAGATTTCGATTTAAAGCTTTCGTGACTGCAGGGATTCATCTTCTTGGTTCTTTCGGTAAAGTCACGTAGAATGGAAATAATACAAATAAAACGTAATAAAATAATTCTCACGACGTTTCGGCCACAACGCAAGCAGCCGTCTTCAGGTGGAGAACAGGTCTGTCGACAGACGGCTGCTTGCGTTGTGGCCGAAACGTCGTGAGAATTATTTTATAATGTTTTATTTTTATTATTTTATTATTTCCCTTCTACGTGACTTTACCGAAAGAACCAAGAAGATGAATCCCTGCAGTCACGAAAGCTTTAAATCGAAGTATAACTTCTTGTTAGTAGATCAGCTTATTGGAGAGTATATTTAGCATACTGATGATACTATGTAGTTTATACTTTAGTTGTTTACGTGGTGGTTTAGTTACTGCAGCTACATACTATTAACATGCCGTCACTTCATTAATGCTACCCCTATCCCCTCCCTTTGATGCTGCTAATCCTGCATAATGCACGGGCATAATATGACTTTAAACCCTCCTCTCACCTCCTACGCATTTCACAAGTAGTACTAATCCCATATCTGCATTTCCCATAAATATGCTAAATTCCTCTTGATATGCAAATTATTTTGTCAAGGCGCCCTTCCCCCCCTTCCAAACCAGCTTAAATAGACGCTCCAAGCCTGGGGTGTGTCATTCAGACGCTGTCTTTCCGACAGACCTGTTTCTTCACCTGAGGACGGCTGCTTGCGTTGTGATGACTTTACCGAAAGAACCAAGAAGATGAATCCCTGCAGTCACGAAAGCTTTAAATCGAAATTTAAGCTCTTTTTACTCACAGATGTCTCACTAGGTAAGAATGTTACAACAAGACAGTCACACAAACACAACGATAGCGGTGCAAAAACCAAGACGGGTAAACACATCACCCAGGCAACATCACAAATACGACACTAAACCATCCCCCATCCTACCAGGGCAAAGCCCCACTGGGCTGTTAACTTATCGTTCAAAAGCGACACGGCTACAAATGATAGCTCAACAAAGGGGCCTATTCGTTTGGACATTGATAGCAGCAAACTCATCTAATTCGTCTAAAGGGGTGTTTCTAACTGTGGAGGGAAGAACTGGAGGACGCGACCACGGGGAGAGAGAGAGACACGCAAACTCCAAATATACAGCAGCAGGCGTCAGGGTCTACAGCAGGCGTATGGGTCGGGATCGAACCCACGACCTCCTGTACACCAGGCGAGGTCGTTAACATCTCTTAGCCATATGCAAACTCCAAATATACAGCAGGCGTCAGGGTCACGGTCGAGCCCACGACCTCCTGTATACCAAGCGAGGTAGTTAACATCTCCTAGTCACATCCAAACTCCAAATACAGCAGCAGATGTCAGGGTCGGGATCGAACCCACGACCTCCAGTATACCAGGCGAGGTAGTTAACATCTCCTAGCCACATCCAAACTCCAAATATACAGCAGGCGTCAGGGTGGGATCGAACCCACGACCTCCTGTATACCAGGCGAGGTAGTTAACATCTCCTAGCTACATGCAAACTCCAAATATACAGCAGGCGTCAGGGTCGGGATTGAACCCACGACCTTCGGCATGTCCAGGCGAGGTCGTCAACATCAAAAAAAAAGTCAAAGTCAAAAGTCAAAAAAAAGTCAAAGTCAAAAGTCACTTTATTGTCAAGTGTGTTACATGCATGACATACAACACAGATGAAATTACAGTCCTCTCTCTTGGTCCCACGGTGCAACCAAGCAATTAAAAAATGAATCACAATTAACAGACATAAATAAACAATAAACAATCGGCGATCAACACAAGATAAATAATCAAAAATGTAATAGACTTAAAATAAACAACAGTCAAGAATTATAAAATGTAAAATATTATTTAAATAAAATAATTAAAGAAATAAGATATTTAAACCGGTGTGGTAGTGTGATGTAGTTCAATGTGCAGTCCAGAGATCAGGATGTACGAGTGAATGTGTGTGTGGGGGTCGGGGTCAGGGGGCAAAGGGGGGAGGGTGGGCAGAGGGGGGGAGTGATGGTAGAGCAGGGAGGGAGTTGAGTCTCCTGACAGCCTGGTGAAAGAAACTGTCTTTGAGCCTGCTGGTCTTGGCCCGAAGACTCCGCAATCTCCTCCCTGACGGCAGCAGGCTGAAGAGGCTGTGAGATGGGTGGGTGGGATCACCTGCAATCTTGATTGCTTTGCTGGTGATGCGGGTGTTATAAATGTCCAGAAGAGGGGGGAGAGAGACACCAATGATGCTCTCAGCTGCTCTCACTATGCGCTGCAGAGTCTTGCGGCAGGACACGGTGCAGGTGCCGTACCACACGGTGATGCAGCTCGTCAAGATGCTCTCAACGGTGCCTCTGTAGAAGGTGTGCATGATGGGGGGCGGGGCTCCTGCTCTTCTCAGTTTGCGGAGAAAGTACAGGCGCTGTTGGGCTTTTTTGGCCAGTGATGCAGTGTTGTGACTCCACGACAGGTCTTCAGAGATGTGCACACCCAGGAACTTGGTGCATCTCACCCTCTCCACTGCAGCACCGTTGATGGTTAGCGGAGTATGCTGGGTGTGCACTCTCCTGAAGTCCACAACAATCTC